>NW_025336587.1:885866-963436 GCF_004798865.1 Varanus komodoensis | reverse complement strand
CTCATCTAATCTCCTATGCGGATCTCCCCGTCCTGCTTTGGGGAGAACATAGAGGCAAAATAGTCATTTAGTATCTGTGCCTGTTCCCTCGCATCAGTCACTGGATCCCCTTCCTCTTGCTATTTACATGCTGAAAGAAGCCCTTTTTGTTGCTCTTGATATTCTTGGCAAGTCTCAGCTCGTAATCAGCCTTAGCCTTGCGAAGAATCCTTCTGCAACACGCCTCCTCCTCCCGATATACCCTTTTGTCTATTTGCCCTAGCGCCCATTTCCTATGGAGGTTCCTCTTGCTTCTATTCCCTCTAACTACCTCCTTTTGCATCCATGGCGGCCTCTCCTCCGCCTCCCCACCTTACTGACTAGAGGTATCGTCAAGGCTTGCGCCTCCACAACCTCCCTTTTGAGTGCCATCCACCCCTCCTCAACTCGCTTGCCTTCCAGTAACCCATCCCAGGAGGCTTTGCCCAGTCTGGCCTTCAATGGCCAGAGTTGGCCCTCTTGAAGTCCCAGCTTCTAGTGCTCGACCTGCTGCACGTCCCCAGTCCCCTGATCTCAAAGCAAAGGATGGAGTGATCACTTGCATCCAGAGCTCCCCTAATCTGTACCACAGCTATCAGTTCCAGTTGTCTGTGGTTGGCTGTGCGGGCCCTCTTGCACTTGGCCGCTGCAAAGCGGCTTTTAAAGTCTGAAAAGAGCCTCCACTGTCACCAGTCTGTAACGTCTCTTTAACAGCCACTCTCAGACCCTTTCTGGGCCGGAGGCATGGCATCTTTTAACTTCTGTGATGTTGCTTGGCCCTTCCAGCCTCCTGCAGGAGGCTTTATCATGCCTTAAGAGCAAAATGCAGTCAGGAGTCCAGCTTGGATAAATGCTTGCCTCAGAGCCCCCTCGCCACTCCCCGCTCCGCTTCTCCCAAGGCAGTTGCTTTTGTGTTCCTTTTACTGTGTAGCGCTTGTTTTGTAAGGTCAGCCTGGTCAGAGAAATGGATATTTGAAGATGGCGTATTAAATGCGCTCACCACTTCCTCGTGCTTGTTGAGTGAGAGAGCTGGATGGAGGCACAGGGTGAAAGGATCTCGCTTAACAGCCAGGGCAGAATGCAGGCAGTGTGCATGCAAGTCTGCCGAGAGCCGTAGAATCTGTGGCACGGATGGGTAGGAAATGTACCTGCTGTGGTTAATTGGGAGGGAGGGAGAGAGATGCTCGGACTCCCAAAGCTAGAAAGGAGCACTCTCCCAATCCCGTATATCTCCACCAGAATGCCTGTGTTTCACATTCCTGCAAAATTGCTGCCTATTTTTGTCCCCTCTGCCAGAGGAACAAGGGAAAATGTTTGTGATTAGAAATAAGATATGGTTATAATGCGCATGGCTAGAGGGCCCTTCATGCTTGAAACATCCCCTCCCCACAGGCCCTCTAGGAGGTTTTGTTCACAAGGCTGTTAATTGCTGTATCTCCTTTCAGGGTTATTGCAGCAAGAGATTCAATCGCTATACAAAAATCTCTTTATTATTATTAATTTCATTTCTGTACCATCTTGCAGCCAAAGTTCTCTGAGCAGTTCACAGGTTATAAAACAACAAGGTTAGAAGAGTTTAATTTAATTTAAAACAGTTTAAAATGCAGTAAAAACACAATTCAAAAAGCCAGCAAGAATTATTGGGACAAATGGCCAGTAGATGGCGCTCTGCTATAACAGAATAGCACAAATGCACTAAAGGAGGAGTGTGGCATTTCCCCCATTGTAATTGAATACCTCATTTTAACTTTTCTGAGGAAAAAATAGCGGGGGAATGTGGTTGGGAAACACAGAGAAATGGGGAGGACTGTGGTGTTGTCTAAAGAGTCCATAAGAACCACGAGGAAGGAATCACAAGTGCACAATACATGCTTTGAGCGGAAAGGCTCTAGAATGATGGTCTTTCCCACTGGGAGTTTAGATGAATCTTGCCTCTTGTGCACTTGTGTGCACACAATTGTGCATAAGCACTCAGGCACTGTGCAATCTTCAGTCTCTGCAGCTACTTGGGTAAGTTTGGAACTGTTGGTATTAGTTACAGGAGAGTGCCGTAGCAATCCGACTTCACATATGGAAGATGCCAGATTAAGTTCCCTGGAAAATTCTTCCGTCTCAAGCCCTGGAGAACTGCTATCAGGCAGTGCTAATGGGATGCAGAACTTAGATCAAAGGGGGAATCTGGCCCTGGCTTTGCGGGACCTCGCCTTCCTGTTCCCATCTCTATGGCTCGTTTGGTGTTTTCCTGGCTTTTGTGCATTTTTCCCCTAATTCTGAAAGTGTGAGATGTCTTCCATATGTCTTGATTTTGGCGCTTTCAGTTGCACAGTGCTGGCACGTGGGGTGCCCCCTCTTTGACCAGGACCTCTCAAGAACAAGATGGGGAATTTGGCCCAAACTGTGAACACCCCTGGCGTGGACCAGACTGGATTAAAGATGGGTGGTTAGTCCAACAACCAAAAGGGGAACACATCGTTACAATCAGCTGAATGGTGTTTGTGGCTTTCTGTTTTGCACATCTCTGTGTGTGTTAAGTCAGTAGCAGCTATGCGAGGTGGAGGAGATCGGATTGGGATCTTGAAAAGGGGTGTGCGTGTGTTAAAGATGCTTGTATTTCTGCAGACACTGGAGTTCCTGCAAGACTGCTACCAATTCCCTCCTGGGTGGCACAATTTTGCCTCTGTCAGAAGTAGCAGCTCTTACAAATTTGGAATAAATCATAGAAGAAATGATCTATCCCAAATTAATTAGCTAGCTCTTGTGCTTTAGAACATTTCTTAATTCAGTTATACACATCTTCCGCTGCTCTTCAGTCCAATTCCTTGGCTGGTTTACAAGGATATATATTGTTGTTCTTTTGGCCCAAACTAGCAAGTCCATGAGATCAGAAGGCAGCATTACAAAAATAAGGAAAAAAGAATTTGTTTTGGAATGGGTGAGGCTCTGGAAGAAATGCTCTGTGGGAGCACAAGATTAATAAAGGAGCACCTGGCAAATCCCATCATCTGCATCTTGGGAGCTCCCACAAGGAAGGCCCTGTCGGTGGGAACTCGCCACCTCATCTCCAATTGCCGAGGCTGCTCTCACTGGAGACAGGATGCGTGCTCAGCACAAGATGGCAGTGCAGAGCCCCACCAGTAGCCCAGCCACTGCATTCTGCTCTACAACCCTTTTCTGGACAGCCCCATGTGCACCCAAGAAACTACCAGCTCATGGCTGCTCATCAAGCACAGATAAACTCAGCCTGTGAGCCAGTCCTGCTCCATCTGCCGCCACATCTTTCTGCATGCCTTAGAAAGCAGCGGGGCCATACCAAGAAGTTCATCTGGTTTGCAGGACGCCTTTCCTGTTTCATCTGGAGAGAGATGTCACCACCCTGGTCTAAGCTGAGATTAACCCCCGTTTCTCCCATCTTTGTAGCACAGCAAAGGAGCAGAGGCAGGTCTGCCTGCGGGTGAGCAGACAAGGGATGGGACACTGGTCTTAGCTCTTCATCTTCCATGTTTTTAGGCCTCTGTTCAGGACGGGACTTCCCAAGGAAGCACCTGCAACAGAAATCTGGCAAACTAAGGGTCTTGCAAGGTGCATCCCCTCTCCCCCGCCCCCAACCTCCCTCTCTCTGTTGTGTCTTGTTCAGATGAGTCACCTGGATGGACAGAGACCAGTGTCAGCCGCCATGTCCATCTGCAGTGGCACCCTGTGGAGCAGGTACGGCTTTCCCACAGCCGAGTGCGCTTGGAGTTGCAACCTCCACTTGGCCAGTACATGCCCCCCTGGAAAGGTCCCACGCCTGCCCTCCCCATAGCGGTGGGATCTGGCAGGGCACAGTGTTTGTGGACAGAGCTGGCAGTTCCCGGTGCACTGCTCTCATGTTGTTTCAAAATGCTGGCTGAGTTGGTCGCTCATTTAGTGCACCACAGCCCCCATCAGCCTCAGACCATGTGGCCCATGGTTGGGGATTGTGGGCCTGGTAGTCCCTGGAAGCAGCACTTTGCTTGGTGGTGGTTCAGTGCTGTAGCCACTGTCTGCCTTTAGGGGGCAGCAGATCTTAGCTGGCTCCCCCTCCCCCTCCCTCCTTAAAACAGCACCAAAGCTCTGAGTTAAGAAAGAACAATTGAGATGTGACCTTTTGCGAGCAACTTAAATAGAACATTTATGTTTGACGGAGAGGCGCCAGGGCTCCAGAGGAGCTTTAAAGAGCCATTTATTAAACCATGAAAAGGTTGGGTTCTCCTCCCCACCCTGCCTTCTCCCTCTCTGTTCTGGATTTGCATATAAATGATAGCAAAAGATGGTTTTGGCTGGCAAGGCTGGGCGCAGCACAACCGGAGGGAGAGGGGGAAATCCGTGCCTTTTAAAAAGTCCACCTGCAGCTGAGCTGAATCACTGGGCAGGCTTGGGGAAAATAAGTCTCGGTAGCAATTTAGGGTAATCCGGTCTCCCCAGGTCCTTGCTGGCACACTGGAGCACGCCAGCCCAAGAATCTAATTA
Organism: Varanus komodoensis; assembly: GCF_004798865.1. Lineage (NCBI taxonomy): Eukaryota > Metazoa > Chordata > Lepidosauria > Squamata > Varanidae > Varanus > Varanus komodoensis. The sequence goes on along the minus strand of NW_025336587.1, from coordinate 958,930 downwards.
AGACCGGCCTGCTTAAAATGAGAGCAGGCAAACTGCTTGGCTTGAGCAAAGGGATGTGGCATTTTGTAGCTGGCCTCTTTCTCCTGGACCAGCGCGACCAGGGGTTCCCAAAGGCCTGGGGGACAGTGGGCATGGTGGTGATCTGGAGGGTCGTGGGTGCTCTCTGGTGGGTGGGGCTTGTGCATTCCTAAAACGGGCCATCATGGGTGGACATGGCCAGCCCCGAGGCCACAAACAAGAAGTGAGCTGGGTAAACTCCAGGCTCCAGAAAAGACAAAGCGCTCTTAGGGCCACTTTGGAAGGCAACCCTTCGTTTCGCAGCCTTCCAGTCTCTCCCTTATTTTTAACCGATCTTAAGACAGTCCAATCCACATAAATGCCAGTGGGGATTTAACTATAAATACCAGTACTTTGATGTGGGCCCAGAGCTGAATGGAAGCCTCTGAACATCGCAAAGGGAACTGAGGTGCCCCGTGCAATTCTGTGCTGCAGCTAAGCTGGCTTGGTGCCATCCAGGGTTCTCCAGCTCAGAAAGGAAACTGCAGAGCTTGGGAAACAAGCAGGCAAGGCTCGGCTCAAGCGACCCGGGAGCAGGAGCACCTTTCTTAATAGGTAAATCTGCGCCATCCTGGTGCACCTATCAGTTTTCAGTTAATGGTCCAACCCTTTGCATGGCTGGTAGAAGAAGCTGGAGGTTGTAGGACTTATTCCTTCTGAACACACCCGGGTAGCCACCCTTGGCAAGACAATGCTGTGCAGTCGGGTAGAGGAAGCTGATAAAGCACCAATTTTCCCTCCTGCATAAGTTTAGGACGTCCAGTTTAACTCTGGCTTAACTGTAATGAACTCGAGGGAGGAAGGAATATTGTGCCAACTGGAGTCCTCTTTTTGGCAATGCAAAAAAGCCAACCTGTACCTGTTTTGCACCCCTGCATGGCTGAGAAAGGCCAGTGCTTGCTTTCCCACCCAAAGCTGTGGTGGTTCAGAACTTGGGATGTCTTTGTCTGCTTTCCCATCATGAAGAAACTGTTTGCACGGAAGCAGTGGTGTAGTGGACCCAGGGCCCTGAGCACCGAGGGGCGGGGCACTGCTGATTTGCCGCGGCTCCAATGTTCTCCCACACCACCCTGGAGCTTAGCTTTGATCCTTAACGTGTGAATCAAACAGCAACGTGTTGCGCAACTTGGTGCTGCGGGGCAATTCAGATGCTCACAAGGCCTTGCCCGTGGGAGAGATGGATGGCTAGAGCAGGGCTCACCAGGGTGGCCTGAAATTTTGTGCTCACCTTGGGGCACGAGTCGACCCACTGTGGTATCACCAGGCCTACCTCTTGTTCGCAAAGGCAAGGGTTCACACACATCGGGGCTCTTTCAGCGGATCAGCTCTTTCCATAGATTTGCACTTCCAAAGGTGGTGGCCCCTGAAAGCTGGCAAGAGGCATTTCTGGCGTCTTCGGTTGGGCACATGGCCTCCTAGACCCTCGCAGCTGGTTGTCCCGTCCAGGGCATCACGGTCCCTGGTCTCCATGCTGCATCAGCTCCTTCCAGATTGTGCAAGACAGCCTGGCTCTGTGCTTGGAGAAGTACGTCCAGTAGGCGCCATCCGCGTCGGCAAGCTGCTTCGCATGTTACGTGGGTCAAGCAATGCATGGACTGCCCTCATAAAAGCCAGGGGCCCTGCAAAATCACAGTGATGATGTTCTGCAGGGTTAGGGAAGTTGTAGCCCTATGGAGCTGGAGGGCATCATGTTCTAGACATAGACGGGTGGCGAATTTTCTTTCCTTCAGCCCAAAACCATAATTGTTTACATGGTTCTCTTTTGGGGGAGTCCAGCTTCCGTCCCTCCAGGGCCCTTCTCCCATGCATCACTCGCTGGGACAGACTTCCCTAGGGAAATGGCAAAATGGTTTTCCCAGCAAAGAGCGCCCCTCCCTGTTGTGAAATGGCGGGTATTTGGGCGATGCTAGGTCCTCAGTGGGGAGCCAAGACTGATCTTTGTGGCTCCTGGCAGAGGGGGAAATGGCTGTGTTGATGTGTCACAGCTCAACAGCCCGTGTCCTTGGGAGTTGCCTTGGGCATGCGGCCGTCATGCTGGCCCTGCCTCACTCGTCCTTTCCTGAATGGAGGTATTTAAATGGTGGGCTTTATTTTTAGCTTCCCGTCTGCACTGCACACAGCACTGGAAAAACCGGAGTGCCAGGGCTGCAAGGAGGAAATGGGGAGACCGGACGGAAAGTTGAAACTCGTAGCAATTTTGCTCTGCAATTTATTCCTCCAGCAAGAAGAAAAACCTGGTGCGTATGCTGCCGTAGCGCCTCTTCGCTCTGCTTTAAGCCTCGGATGCGTGTGCTGGCAGGTGCCGCGATGGCTGGCATATCCCTGCAGCTACAGAAAGCTGCTTTGAGCCAGGAAGAGCATTAGCAACAGCGCGCCATTTTACATCTATTGATTGGCTGAGGGAGGGAGAGGGGGGGAACGTGATTTTGTTCCCCAAATGTGTGTTGAGCTCAAATCCACAAGTCTTCCTTAATTGAGGGAGCTGCAAAGGTTACCTCAAAGCAGAAGATGGAGGTGGAGCTGGAACAAAGACCAGTTAGTCTGCAGTGTGACTGGATACAGCCCTTCTGAAAAGCAGATGTCCTGCAGATGGGATGGAGACCATGAAAGCTGCGGGCAGTAAGCAGTCGGGCACTAAAGCAATGCCTTGCTTCCCCTCAGCCCCAGTTCTTTCTGGGCAAAAGGAACCATGAGGGCTAGTGAGCTGGTTCATTCCTGGTTTAATCTCTTCCTAGTCCAATGTCCTGTTTTGCACTGGCATCCCCTGGTGCGTAGCGTGTTTGCCTGCTTGTAGTGAGAACCAAGTGCCATCCCTGAGGAAGGAGGGTGTTTTGTGCACAGAGAGGATCCTGTCACCTTGTGGGGCCAAGACACACGACCTCGCTGCGGTGCAGTGCAGTGGCTTAGCTGCACTGTCGCATTTAAAGGCAAAGCTCGGCTGGATCCTCGTGCTGCTCCCGGTCTGCCTGCAGAGGAGTGCCAGCCTGTGGAGCCCCTTTACGCATTCTGAAGTGCTGCAGGACCAGCGAGCTGGACCCAGGGCAGAGAACCTGACCCACAGGCTGGCTCTCTGGATGAGACAGTGGGAACCGGGCAGGGGACTCGTTCTGAGGGGGCTGCCTGTGAGGTGCCCCCTCCCCAGTTCAGCCAGTGGAGAACCTCCCTGCCATCAGCCTCAGAGGCCTTCCCGGTGGGGCCACCGCACCCCCCCACCTCCGCACTCACTGTTTTAGCATCAGGTGAAGGCTCTCTTCTATTCGCTGGCACTTGATGGCCAGAGTGTTGGTCGTTTTTATCTGATCCAGCATCACCACAGTTTCATCCAAATAGTTTTAAATTTTGCCAGTTTAGAGGTTTCTGTTCATGACCTCTGCCTCCAGGCCTCAGCCCAGCCCCATCCTGCCTTCCCGCGCCTTTTCCCAAGAAGAGAGAAAAGCAAACTGCCCACCTGCTGCCTCAGTGAATGTGGCTTCAGGCTCACGGGATTCCCCACCAGGACCAGCCTGTGTGGGCAGCTCTCGCTCCAGTCCTGAAACGACATTTCTTTAAAAAAAACGCCATGCTTTTTTCAGACAATCTTCCTTTAATACAAAGTCAATATATATATCTACATACAGAGTGGCACGGAAGCCACGGAAACGGTTCATTTTGAAATAACAGTGTCATAACAACAGGGCTTCGCTTTTGTACAAAGAAAGGGAGGGGAGAAATTTAAAAAGAAAGCCCAGGGCAGGGGGTTGGCACTCCCGGTTGCCTCCACCGCTCCTCCTCCTCCTCCCAAACCCTGCCGTGGTTCGGTTTTTCTTTTCTGCGTACTTAACGAAAGCTTAGGCAACACGTGGGAAGAGAAATCTCAAAGAACCTTTAAAAAAACAAAGAAACCAACAACCAGTCACAACCAAGCCCAGAAGTTGCTGTCGGAGCCTCCTGGGTCACCCCCGGGCGGGCCGCATTCTGTCCCGACCAGCACCATCGTACCCCACCAGCACCATTGTGCCGTCACGCGTGAACCCTCAGAACTGAGGAGTGGGATGAACCGAGCCCAGACATATCAATATTATTATTTAGATTGGGATGTACCTTATTTTTTGAGGGGGGGGGGATCCCTTGGTTTGGTTCAGTACCTTTTAAAAATATATATTTAACTATTGCTGCTGGTGGGGATAAATCCACTTAAAAATGTTGTTCCAAGGTTCTGTTGCCTTAATCCAGAGAACATGGTTTCAAGTGGAAAAATGAAGTTTTAAAGGGGTTCAGCACGGTGGTGAAGGGGAGAGAAATGCCACTTAGCCACCAGTGAAACATTCACAGCCCCCTTCCTCTGAAAAGCTGGTGGGCCGGGGGTGGGGGTGTCACATTTTAGCCTCACAACAACCTTACGAGGTAGGTTAGGCTGAGAGCGAGTGACTGGCCCAGAGTCACCCACCATCTTAAGGCTGAAACTGCATGATGCAGACCCTAGAAAGGTGTCCAAATTCTGCCAGAGGCAGCAAAACAGGAGGTCTCTCAAAAGCTGGGAGGGGGTGTATTTCTGGCTGTATCCAATACCTTTCTGGAACATTGGAGAAATGTTCGGTGTGTTCTCTGGATTGAGGCCACCTCTGTCTTTGAACTCCCTCGGTCCAGAATTTCCCCCAAGGCAGGAGGGTGTTTGGACTTGTTCCCTATCCAGTACCTGTTTGCTAGAAAGAGCAAGGACTGCAGGCCGAGGAAGGGCCCACTGACCAGCCGTCCATCCTCCCCTGAGCCTGTGCCCAGCCTCCCTAAATGCCTTCTGGAAGGGAGAAAATAAGGAAACTTAAGCAGCAATTTTTTGTTCATATACGAGCAGGTTAAACGTCTTTCTTACTATTTTTTTAAATGGTAGAAAAGCAATATGTAAAAGTAGCAATATTTTGCACGGCATTTCTCTTATGTCACACAGCCATTACACATAACATTTCTACAGTGAAAAAATAGACTGTCTTTGAACATAATATGAACAAATAAGTTTTTTTGTAAATTCATTGACTGATTTTCTTTTGTATTTTTTACATATTTTTCTTAAAAAGGAAAAAATACACTATTAAAAAAAAGAGAGAGAAACCCAAAAATAAAATAAAATAATAAAAATTAATGTCACTTTGCTAGAATTACATCAATACCTTTTAAAGAAAGCCACTCATGGGTAAGTTGCCTGACTCCCAACCCCCAAATCAGCCCCAATTTGGTCTTCCTGTCCTGCTTGCGTCACTGAAGGAAAATGCCTGTTTCCAGAGACAGTGGCACATGGGGCATCTTTGCCTTGGCACCTCAGCACTGCACCTGTGACTTCACCACTACAAACCCTTCCTTTCTTCCAGAAAGCAGGGCCCTTTAAATTGCCGTCTTTCTCTTTGGCATCAGGGGAGGGGGCTGAGCTACCCACAAAAATACGGGGCTGCAACAGAAGCTCCATTTTGATTTGCTCATGGCATCAGAAATGTAGGCTGGAGAATTTTAATTTTTAAAAATTTGAAATGCACTTTGTACCCTCCCCTTCTTGCAGAATGGAGAGAAAAAGCAGTGTGAAACTGGAGTGCAGATTACCAAGACTTGGGGCACTTGTGGGTAGGCATGCGGTGCGGGGAAAGGGAGTGGGGAAATCTTCTCCTTGCTTGCATTATTGCATGATTCTTTCGGTTTGACATAAAAATTTTGGAATCATAAGACATGAGGAATGTTCCAAGTGTTCGAGAGGTGAGCTGCTAGAGTCCCTACACGTCAAAATCAGAGACTTTGCTCTTCAAGCAGCGTTTGTGGACAATTGTGTGTGTTTTGCCTTCCCCAATTAAGCAACCCTTTAAGTGGCTTCCCTAAAGGCTCCTCAGTTGAGATTAGTGTGTGAGCTGAATCCTAACACGCTATCGGCACGGCCAAGGTCTTCTGGATTTCCTTCCTCCTTGCAGTCATGCTCCTCCTTCCAGTCCTTTGCTTCCAACGGGCTGCTGTTCTCCATGGGGCACGGGGGTGGGGTGGGGGGGCAATGCGTGTGTCCTTCATGTAGTTTCATGAAGCGTTTGGATCGCCCTGCATCGCCCACACCGCAAACACCAAATGAGGTAAGAGCAAGGTCTGCCACTTAGAAAGAAAATACAAGAACTGCAATTCCCCTTTCCAGCCACCTGGGGATGCGCCGCAGTCTGGGTTTAACAAACATGGCGGGAGGGGGCCAAGGTGGTGGGGCTTGGAGGGCACGGTGGGGGCAGGGGAGGGGTGGGGGAGGTATTGTTCTGATTCAGTCTGTAGTTTGTAAAAGATCAATGCACGCCTCTTTGAGCTCGAAAGCGGCCTTCCGTGACTTTTAACTGGTAAGAGTCTGTACGACGGATGGCTTTTTCTGTTTTGAGTTGGATTTCTTCTTTTTATGTTGCATAGTGATCAAAGCTCCCCAGGTACTCGAGTGCTGCTTGATAGCAGAACTGATATTCATCCTGCAGAAGGATCCCGGAAATCCGGAGGGTGGGTGTTGGAGGACCAGGGAGGGGAAAAAGATTTATTAGCACGCACAGTATGTTCCACTATCCTAAAGTATGTCATTAAGACACACACGAAGCCTGGATAATATCTTATTTACATATCGCATTAATAATCCAGGTATGGCACACAAGGCAATGCTCAAGGTTCTTTCCTCTTGTCCCTGTTCTTTGCACAACAGCCCTGAGAGGCAGGACATGCCTGAGCCATATGGGGAGCCTCAAGAGCCACTCTGGGATTGAAGCTTCTGGTCTCCCATAATCTGACACTCGAACCACTGGCCTGGGCAGCTGCGTGGCCCCACCGTGGCTCGAATGACCAAGAAACTTGTAGCATCGCGAGAGCCTGGCCGGGGTGTTGCCGGGGCCCAGGAAGGCTCAGCATCGGCATGTGGCACTCGAAGCGACTGCCCAGGGCCGTGGCGGGGCCTGGCCACCCTCCGATCGCTCTGACGGGGCTCCAGCCAGGGCTGGCCCACCTCAGGTGCAAAAGCTGGCTGGCCCAGGCTGAGGTTGGGGCCCTTCTCCTCCACTCCCCTGAAGGCAGCAACTTGCATGGAAGACAGAGCTCCTCCTTCCCGCTGCCTCTCAGCATTGTGGTCTGAGCTGGTTCACTGGGCCTAAGGAGCGGGCCAGCCTGCCTCTACTATGCGGCAGCAGAGCAGGGCCGTCTTGACGGCATTATGGGCCCCGGGCAAAGCAGAGTCCTGGGGCCCGAGACCACCACTCACAGGAGCAAAAGTGTAAAAATGACGGGTTAACATACACCGATTAGTATGGGGCCCACGGGCAAGTGCCCATCAGGCCCACGCGTGACGACGGCCCTGCAGCAGACGGGGTGTCCGGGCAAGACTCGCTGGGGTCACGCAGCTGCCAAGCCAGCCTCAGGCTCCTTCCAGCCACGGAACTGCAGTCATCAGGATGATGCCCGCCCACTCGTGAAGCTTTGCAGCTGTGGTCAAATCTGGCCGTTTGCTCAAAGTGTGGGCACGCTTCGGTACTGGAGCTGAGGTGGGGATGTCTACAGGGAAGAGTCCCCCGAGTCTCACCTCAGTCTGCACCATGGCAGGCCTTTGTGTTCGCAGCATCTTCACCGTCTGGAAGATGTCCACCACGCCCTCGTAGCGCATCCTCTCCAGCACGATGCTCAGCGTGATGAAGACGCCGGTCCGGCCCACCCCAGCGCTGCAAAAGAAGTTAGCGATAGGGAAGCGGGTGAGACCGTCACACACACAGAGGCTGCCTGGGGCAGAGGCCTCCACCCGGAGCACACACCCTACTGTGAAAGCAGAGCGCTGCCTGGCTGCAAAGCGGGGGGTGGTGGTGAACCCGGCGTTCACGATTCCCACCGTCAAAGCGCATGTAGATGAGCTGCAGGCCTCTGGAAGTTTCGGCACAGAGTGCCAAGGTCTGTCAGTAGCAGCTATGCTCACTGAGAACTGCAAGCCGGAGCGTCCTGCAGCCACAGACCGCCCTTCCAATGAATCAATCGTATTTGCTACACTGTAATGGGGGCTGGGGTGTTTCACCCCTCCTGTGGCCTGTGCGCACGACTTCTGGGAGTTCAGCGCCTGAGTCTGCAGCATCATGGGATTTTATGGGCCAGGTTTGCTTTTCCTCAGCTGTGCTTTGCCCAAGGAAGGCACGTTCCAAAGAGTGTGCAGGGACCTTATTCTCCCCTCTCACTGCCCATCACTCAGGGAGTGATGCCTCCTTGCTGGGAGGATCTGACTCGGGTGCCAGGGAGGTCGGGGCACGAACGGGCGGGTCGGCATTGATCTAATGTGCTCTGCCAGGCTGAATTTTCCCGAAAGAGAAACACTTAACCGAATTGGCCTCCCTCTCCTATGCGGGGTGCTCCAGATGCATTAAGTCTCTCACCCCTGGCATTATCCAGGATGCTGGGAGATGTAATCGAATACATCTGGATGGCAAGAGGCACTTAAAGTTCATTGAAACCAAGTCTGATGTTATGAGTTAAACAGCAAAACCAGTATAAAGCTGGCAGATTGAATAAAAGCCAAATGAAAGGATTTTCAAAGTGCTTGTCCAATTGTGAGTTTGTGTGTGAGGGGGCAGTGGGGTATATGTACTTTCTCAGAAAGAAAAGTGAACATGAGGGCTACCACTGATAAGGCCCTGCTTCTGGTATCTATCAATCTGAGGAAGGGGCAGAGCAGACATGAGGCTATGAAAAGAGCAAGGGGAGAGAAAAGAAGGCCTTAGTAGGTTTGCACATATAAACCAGTTGAGTTTAATTGTCCAGACAAGGGCTGTGACAAATGCAGCAGATCAAATCAGTACAAAAACTGAAATTGCAAAAACTGAAATGTGAAAAAAATAAAATTAGAAAAGGAGCCAACTGTTGTTCAAATCAAATTTGTTAGTTCTGCAACAGTTTGTAGCAACTGTGACTCCTTCTCTCTCATCTTTATTTTTTCCCCAGGACATACAAGAGCTGCTGTGTGTGTGAATACATGTGCGCTACACAGACATTCTCTGGAGATCACCACCAGTGTCTGTGTAAGTTGCTCCTATTCTCACATTTCAGCAAGAGTAATTTTAATTATCTTGCCAACATCTCTCTGCAGAAGTAAAGTTCCAAGATAAAGCACAAGAATCTTGTCTTGGTTTTCACCACAACCATGTAATCTTTCCTCAGTTGGAATTTTCTTAGAACACCAACCAGAAGCATCCCTTGAAAACATGATTCATCAAATGTCTTTTTTGGTGTCCCTGCCCTCAGGACAGACAGGCACCCTGTTCTAAAAGAGGCTCCATCTGTGGATGAAACCAGTGTGCACAACTGGATGTTTCTGGCGAGTCCCTTAATTGCTTTTTATTCATGTCAAAACCCAGAGTTCATTGTGGGGAGCAAGTAACTGCCTGAAATCCCATGCGCTGCAGAGGCTGCAGGTTTGTGAGCACATCTGTAACATCCTGCCGGCGGCTTGAGAGGAAGGATGGCCGGCATGCCTGACGTGGAGGGAGACCCGCCAGAGCCTCCCGCATTTCCTCTTGAGGCCTGGCCACCTTTCCAAGCGGAAAAATGTGCACCAGACCCTGGGAGCGGCCACGAGATGGGTGGCTGTGGACCACAGGGTGTGCAAGAGCCTGGGGATCCCCACCTGGTATGGGCAGTCCGGATCCCACGGCAACCCACACTCAAGGGCGGAGCCACAGCCCCACAAGTTCCCTCGGCTCAATGGCGACCCGAGGCACTCCTGAGGCCCATCGGGGTCCTTTGGATGGCTAACGCTGGGGGGGCGGAAATCTCTCCCCAGGCATTTCCCCCAGCTCATGCATCTCCAAAAAGCCATGTCCAAAGTGATCCTCACTCGATCCTCAGGGTGATCTCTCTGATTGCCCCCACCCTAATCAAAGAATCTCTTCGGATAAGGTGCGCTGCTGCAGCTCCACCTTGGGCCCGATGCCGGCAAGACAGCAATCCACCCTGCAGCATCGCTATGCGCTGCCCACGCGAGTGGCAGCCAGGAAAGAGGGGAGGGTGGGAGGGCGTCTCGTGCCAGGGTTTTTCCCGCAAAATTGCACGCTTGGGCATTAGGAAATGCCCCCAGAGCCCTTTTGAGGGAGGGGCAAGAATAAATTCGATGCCACACATTTGCACTACGGGGCCAAAGAAGTGAAAGCTGCATCAGGCTTCCCCACTTGGGGCCTTCCCAGTGCTTTGCACAGCTCCGAGGGTGCCTGACCATTGGGCAGTGATGGAAACTGAAGTCCGAAACATGCGCAGCAGAACCAGGTTGGGGAAGATGAGGCAACATCCCCTGAGGAGACATCTTAAAGCTCAGACACTTCCCACCTCTGGCAATGCCCGGGAGGAAGCCGAGGTAACCATTTTGAAAGAGGAACCTCCGTAGGAAATGGGTATTGGGGGAAACAGACAAAAGGGTATACCGGGAGGAGGAGGCCCATTGCAGAAGGATTCTTCGCGAGGCTAAGGCTGATTACGAGTTGAGACTTGCCAAGAATATCAAGAGCAACAAAAAGGGCTTCTTTCAGCATGTAAATAGGAAGAGGAAGGGGAGACAGGTAATGGGACCACTAAATAAGGAGGAAGGGGATCCAGTGACTGATGCGAGGGAACAGGCACAGATGCTAAATGACTATTTTGCCTCTGTGTTCTCCCCAAAGCGGGACGGGGAATATCCGCATAGGAGATTAGATGAAGCTGGAGACTTAGAGGCACAGATTAGAGTCATCCCCCTTGAAATCGTGGGGCTCCTCAGGGCATTGGGCATTACGAAGGCACCAGGTCCTGACGGGTTACACCCGAGAGTACTTAGAGAGTTGGCAGGGGTTCTCTCACGGCCAATGGCCTCCATTTTTGAGACCTCGTGGAGAATGGGTGAAGTTTCAGAGAACTGGAGGGTGGCATCAGTGGTCCCAATTTTCAAAAAGGGTAGTAGAAAGGACATGGGGAATTACAGACCGGTTAGCCTTACGTCCATTGCAGGAAAAACAATGGAAAGGCTCATAATAGAGGGAGATCTAGTGATGCTAGATAGGGAAGAGAGGCTGGCAGCCACACAACACGGCTTCCGCAAAAACAGGTCCTGCCAGACAAAACTTGTGGAATTCTATGACAAGGTTTTGCGATGGCTAGATGGAGGGGATGCAGTGGATGTGGTATACCTGGATTTCAGCAAGGCCTTTGACAAAGTGCCCCATGATATCCTGGTGGAGAAACTGAGGAGTTTGGGGATACACCAAAGCACTCTTCGGTGGATTAGGGCATAGCTGACTGACTGAAAGCGGAGGGTAAACATTAGTGCGGAATCATCGGGATGGCGGCCAGTGACAAGCGGGGTCCCCCAGGGCTCTGTCCTGGGGCCGATCCTGTTTAATCTTTTCATTAACGACATGGAAGAAGGGGTGAACAGTCTCCTGATCAAATTCGTAGACGACACTAAAACTGGAGCAGTGGCCACAACTGAGGAGCAGGTACTCCAGATCCAAAAGGATCTGGACAGACTGTGGAAGTGGGCAGGAGACAACAGGATGGTGTTCAATGTGGATAAGTGCAAGGTCTTGCACCTGGGACATAGGAATGGGTGTCATAAGTGCAGGTTAGGGGACAAGTGGCTGGAGAGCAGCACTTGTGAAAGGGACCTCGGGGTGCTGGTTGACTGCAGGCTAAACATGAGTCAGCCGTGTGATGCAGTGGTCAAGAGGGCAAACACCACCCTTGGTTGCATAGTCAGAGGTGTGGCTTCTAGATCGAGAGAGGTATTACTACCACTCTACACGACTCTACACAACTGGAGTATTGTGTTCAGTTTTGGGCCCCTCATAACAGAAAGGATATAGCCAGGTTGGAGTCAGTGCAGCGGAGGGCCACAAGGTTGGCGGCTGGTTTGCAGGGGATGCCGTATGAGGCGAGACTGAGGGAACTGGGTCTCTTCAGCCTGGAGAAGGGGAGACTCAGAAGGGATCTCTTGGCGACATACAGGTATGTGAGGGGGTGTCACACAGAGGTGGGTAGAGACCTGTTCTTCCCTGCAGAGGAAGGCAGGACGTGCTCCAATGGAGCAAAACTCAGGGAGCCAAGGTTCCATTTAGATGCCAGGAAGCACTTCCTGACAGTTAGGACCCCGAGGGTGTGGAATGGGCTTCCACGAGAGGTCGTTGAGACCCCATCGGTGCGGGTGTTCAAGGACAGGCTGGATGTCCACATGGTGGGCATGTCGTGAGCGGTGCCGGCTGGTGTGGGAGGTCAGACTGGATGGCCCGGGAGGCCCCTTCTGACTCGCTCTGTTTCTCTGTTTCTATTTCATTTGTGATGGTGCATGAAACAACACCAGCTGGGGCATTTTGTCGCACCCCACCCTCTCCTCCCCAGCTTCCCAGCCGAGCTGCTTCCCACGTCTTTCCTCTAGAGCTGGGTAGGAATTAGAAGCACAGAGCTTGTCAGCTTGAACCCACCGCCCCCTTTTCCAGAGCTGCGTGGCTGGACCAGCGTCTGGCAATGCAGCTTTGGAGGCAGGCTGGATGGTTGAGCAAGCGCTGTATCTCCGACAGCAACTTAGCACTGCTATTCTAAGTTTGAAAGCAAACATGCCAGAAAGCTGCTTTTAATCTCTCCAGTGATGCAATTAATCAACTACAGGTTTAATCGCAGATTAGCAACAAGTGACTACCCAGGGAATTAGGCCTTCTTGAAGGAGTTGGGGAAAGAAGCAGAGGCGCTCACGGCTCCCTGGACCTGATTCGGTTTCTGGAGAACAAACGGCCACTTCCTGGGAATGTCTGTTCTGTGAGGGCTGAAGAAGAGCCCATTGCAAAAAGGGAGGACTGCTCTTCTGGAGCTGCAGGGTGGGTGCCATGTGAAGCATCAAGCAGCAGGGCTCCGCTCCAAGCAGGCATCAAGCGAGGACCGCACTCTCAGGCCTGGGCTGCAGTCTAGCCTGCCAAGGGCCCCCCAATGTCACGGCGCCTGCTGCCCTTGGCCAAGTTTTTGTGCCCTTCCAAAAGGCTCAGGGGCAGGCAGAGAACGTGAGCCAAGATTCCCTGGGGAGTTTGCACTGGGGGCCTACCCCGCTCGCCTCTGGCCCCAGCCTCACTACACTGCCACGAGGCCCCCAGTGCTCCCCTGGCAAGGGATGAAAGGGATTCAGCCCACCCCTGGGCTAGATGGACCAGGACCCAGGCCAGCACCCGGAGCATCCCACGACCCTAGGAAGCACGCCTTCCTCGAAACGTGGCAAGTTTATCAGCTCAGTCAGACAACACACTCCACTTTAAAAAAGAAAATAGATTACATATCGACCAGCAGTCCAGGAGAACGAAATGACGGTGTGTGAGCAGGCGCTTTCGGCAGGGGTGGCGCTGAGCTAGAATGAAAGGCAGCTTGGAAACTCCCGCAGCTTCGATTTCAGTGCTACAGGTGGGGGCAGCAGGCCTGCAAAGCGGCCCAGGTGTCCACCTGTTGATTTGGGGACTAAGAAATGCAGCCTCAGGTGAATTTGCTTTGCCAGGGCTGAAGCTTGGAAAGGGTCGGCAAGGTCTGGTTTGCAAACAAAAGGAGCAGCATTAGGTGTCACCGTGAAATCACAGCCACACTTGAAATCTGGAAGCTTAGCCTTGTCCTATGGAATGGTCTCTTCCGAAGTGCTGGGAAGGGGAGAGGCTCTGCCCAGCCAGCCAGCCAGCCGGCCATGAGCGGTGAGTCCCCCGTGAACGGAGGCATCTGCTTTGCACCGGGGCTGGCTGAGCTCTTCATGCCGAGGCCTTTGCAAACGGTAAAGGGACTGACTGATTTCCTTGGCAGATGAGGAGAAGCGGTGGAGGGAGCCCGCCTTCTCCCCGGGAAAGGCACCGAACGCCAGGTGTGCTTACCTGCAGTGGACAGAAATCGGCCCATCTTGCCCAAACTGTTCCTTGGTTTTGTGCACCTGCCCGATGAAATCGATGAACCCTTCACCGGACTTTGGCACCCCCTGCTCTGGCCAGTCAGTGAACTGGAACTGACGGACGGTCCGTGACTGGCCATCCTGTGTGCAGTGCGGGGAGAAGGAAGGGGACAAACAAGGGGAGGCATCAGGACTGAGCTGTGGAAGAGCTGCAAAGGTTTTTAAAAAGCAGAGCAACAGCTTAAAATTCAAATATGGTAACCAGGAATGCAGCGTTGTGCTGTAGCCATGACCCGCCTGGGCTGAGGTTCCAACTTCCTTCTCGCCAGCTTTCCCTCTGTGAGCAGATATTTCGTTTTATCACTGGGCCTTGCCGTTCCTATTTCTTGCAATCACCATGCGAGGTAGGCTAGGTGGGGGGATGGTGCCTGCATCAGGGTCGCTTAGTGACTCGGCTTGTGGAAGGACCAGGATTTGAGGCCAGCTTTTTATTTGGCCTCCAAAGTTCGGAAGAGGCTCATTTCGGAGCTGGGGCTTTGCTACAAAGTTTCTGGCTGCAGTGCGACTTGCTTTCCTTGCTGGTGCTGGGGGTCAATTCCTTTGCCCCTGTTGGCAAGCGGTGTGTGAGGGGAAGCGTGGAGGAAAACAGGCACTGTGTGCAGAAACCCCACCAGCCATTATGAGGCGCCACAGGGCTGGGTTGGGGTCCTGGTTTGAGGTTCCCCCAAGAATGGGAGAGGCTGGTTGCAAGCCCGTTGCCTCACAGAGCCCCTGGGCCAGCCTGAACAACCTTGCAGAGGGTCCCTGTGGAGTAAGAGGCGATGTATCTACACGGCCGTCTTGCTCTTCTCTTGAGAGAAGGGGGGGCTCGGGGTGCTCTTGAAAAAGAGGAAAGCGAACTTCGTTGGAGCAGCAGTGCATCCCCCCCCCCCCGCAACTTGGGCAAGCTGTCTTTGCGCCACTTGCAGCGGCAGCGTGTGAGGACGCGCGAGTCCCCCCTGCAGAAGACAGTAATCTGCAGAAATGAGTTCAAAGAAATCACCCAGCACGTAGGAGGCGAGCAGCTGCTGGAGGAAACCAGGCGGCCAGCCTCATTGCCGGGGCTCCCGCAGAGGGAAAAACAAGGCAGCGCTGCACCGTGGCAGCAGCGTGGAGGAGAGAAATCACAATTAGCGAGCGGGAAGAGAACCAGCCCAACGACAGGCGAGCCAGAGGGAGAGGGGCAAGCAAACAGACCGCCTCGTTGCAGGAAAACCGCTCGCTGCCCGCACCGTCTCCCTCCGTCACGAGTGTGCCGCAGAGATGCTTGTGTCCACGCATGCGTGGACACCCGTTCTCTGCACGTCCCCGGGCCAGCCTTTCCCAAGCGGGGGCCATCCCGTTGGTATCCCACAATGCCCCTGGCCGGCCCCGTCAGGGTGCTGGACCTGTGTGGGCTCCTGCTTGGCCAAAGCTGGCCCTGGCAGACGTGACCTGCTCAGAGCTCCCGGGAAGCCACTCCGTCTTCAGCCATCCAGGGAGCATGCTGCAGCAAGAGCAAGGCCTGCAGCCCGGCTGGCTGGAGCAGGTGGGAGGCGTGGGACGTTCCGCCGGCTAAAGCCTCGCAGGATCGCCCCCTCCCTGCCTTCCCTCTCCAGCGTTGCTCCCGTGTCTAACCTCCCACTGCAGTTCTGCCTGTCCGAAGCAGAGGGGGACCCAGCAAAGCTGCGGGAGCTCCCACGCGAAACGGATGCGCACGTGTGGCTCTGCACACGTAGGAGGAGCACTAGCACGAAGGACAGGGAGGCCGGGAACTGAATGCCTTTCGAGGCACCTGCCCACTGCCTCCCCATGTGCCCATGATGTATTCTGAGGACAGTGGAGTTTATCAAAAATGTGTGCGAGGCTGTGTGGCGAAGTGGTTAAGATTGCCGGTCGGGGGCTCAGGCGATCTGGGTTCTTGTGCCCACACAGACTAGGTGACTTTGGGCCAGCCATAGACTATCGGCCCAGCCTGCCTCACAGGGTTGTTGTTGTGAGGATATGAAGGAGAGCAGCAGGAGGAAGAAAATGATGAGAGCTGCCATGGAGGGAAAAAGAAAGCTATGAATAAAATAATTACTATAAATATTAACATTGAATGTATAATATAATAACAGTAGGATATAAATATCCCAGGGCATTGTGGGATACCAAAATGGCAGCCCCAGAACATCTGCCTGCACTCCTCTCGCTTGCATCATCAGCCGCTGCTCTGTGCAAGGATGACACTCCCTCACTGGGCCCACTGCTCTTCCCATTTTTATTCTCTCGCGTCAGACTTCTAACAATTCATCCGCCCGCGTGCACGCATAAATATTCCACCGGACAGCTGCTAAGCGAAGCTCTGCCTTCCAGCCCCCCTCGGTTTGTCTTCAAAGCAGTGCTTGGAAACGCCAGACTGCCGCCTGCTGTGTGGGGGGCTCGCTCCTCCTTCCACGTCCCACCAGACTGCCTCCTGGGAAAGGAGTGGCAGGCCCACCCACCACAGCAGCCGTCTTAGGAAGGGCAAACCCGGCCCCCAGGTGCCATCTTGTGTGTCCACACGGAGCATTCCATTCCCAAGGCGCGGGCCCACAAAGGGTGGGGATCCCTGTTCGAACCCAAAGGGGCCACCGTCAAGAAGGGGGCCACCAGGAAAGTCGCCTGGTGGAAGGTCCTGTTGGGGCCAACCCAGCGCATGATTTGAAAGTTTGTGGATTGAGAGATCCACTGGGCATGAAGCAGCGCCCTACGTTCACCTTCCAGCGACGAACAAGAGCCGAGCGCGCACAAAGCGGGGACTCACCCTGGCATCGGTGACCTTGAACTCGCGGAGGATGTACTGGGGCATGTTGTATTCGGCCATGGGGTCCACCACGAAGTACTGGTACCGTGCGGACCGCTCGGCCGGCCAGTACTGATGGCACTTTTCCTGTCGAGACCAGGGGAGAGGGAAGCGCATGAGCCTCGCTGGCGGCTGGGCGAGAGAGCGGTGTGTCCCCCGGACGGCTCCTCCGTGCTGCGTGAACCCCGCTGCTGCGGCAGCGCCCTCTTCCCACCGGCATCCCGGGGATCGTGGGGAATTGCGCCGCCCCACAGCTTTTGTGCCAGCAACGGCAATACCTCCCCTCACGGCCCACCTGGTACCCTCATCAGCACCTCTCTGCTCTTACGAACCACGGGCCAAGCTACCGGCTATTCTGGATTGCACACTTATTTCTCTCGTGTAAGCATGCGCAGCCCTGATCTGGACTGGGACCATGGTGCTCCAGCTCCTATTTTTTCCTGAAATTTCATCCTCTCCCTGGAAGGTGGGGATGAAAAAAAAAATGGCTCTTAGTTTCTAAATCTGATGTGGCACATGCCTGCTTGTTCACTAATCTTTAACAGAGATCTTTCTTTTTTCTGCGGGTGGGGGGAGGGAAAATCACAGCTCCCCCCCTAATTCTGCCTCATTGGTCCAAATTCAATAGAACACTACATATGTCACTGAAACAGCAAGGTGGTTTTAAATGCTGTTAATCGCTTTTTAAATTGCTGATGACAAAGTTGTTGGTTTTAATCAGGACCATGATGTGCAGGGCCATCCTTGCATCTTGACGGAAACGGACCACTCCAAGACCGGGGACAGCGAGAGTGCCAAGATGACACCTCTGCCAGGACCACAAGCAAGGGGAAGAAAAGCCCTCCCACCAGGTGCTAGAAATCTGACACAAACCTCACCACCAGCCTGCAGTGTTCTGGAGCCCACGCAAATTCACAAAAGATCGGGGGCGCGTTAGTGCACAGCAGGCCAGCTGGGCTCGCCCAGGCACCTGCCACCCCCAGCCCGCGTGGCCCCCACTCACCCGGCCCATCTCTCGCAGTTTGGTCAGCATCACCACGATGGTCGAGTTGTTCTCCCACAGCATGCGCCAGAAGTCCTCCGTGGTCTCGGCCAGCGGCCCCTGGGTGGCGATGTACGCCCGCTGCTGCCTAAGGCGCAAACGGTGGAGATAAGCAGCCGGCCGTGGGTATGTCCGGCCGTCGCAAACGCCTGCCCAGTGTGCAGGCTCAGGGTGGGTCGTCCCTCCCTCCTGCTTGGCCCTCCAGGGAATAAGTCACCAGGGCTGGTTCAGCGGCGTGTTTCTGCAGGGGCACATGCTGAGGGTTGGCCTGAAAAGAAAGATGGGGGGGCGGCCAGGGGGGCAGAGGCAAGCGGCCTGTTTTCCGTGAAATAGACCGTGGGACCCACGGGACACTGGGCCACTCGCCTTGCTGTGAGGGCTGACAGGGGTGGGCATCCAACGCTTCCGGAGGGCCAGGCTGCCAGCGTGTGTCCCGCTTTGCCCGGGGGAGGCCGTGGCTGGGTGCCGGGAAGCTCGGGTATTCGGAACCTCACGAGGATCTGCACAGAGGCCCTCTAGACATTGGCTGGGGGAGGTGGTCAGGTCCACGGGCCCTTGCCCTACCCCATGGTCTGGGGGACCCAGGGTTTGGGGAGCAGGTGGGACGGTGAGCCCGACTGGGGTTAACACGGCAGGACTCACAGGGGCAGGGGCTCGGCAGCTGACCAGGCCCCCTTCTCCATGCTGAGTGGGCACGGGAAAGGAGCCACGAGGGAGGCAGGTGATGCTACGGGAGGGCGAGGGACCTGGGGCTGCAGACCACGTGTGCCGACTTGCGAGCTCGCTGAGGCATCATCCAGCACTGGGTGTAAGCCAGGCATTTTGCCTCTGATCCTGGAGGTAACCTAGACCCACGAGGACTAGTAGCTTCTGCAGACTGCCCAGATTGGTGGCCGTCACCACATCTGGCAGAAGGGAATGCTATATTTAACTTGGTGCTTGTTGGCCCAGCTGAGCGAGATGGGTGGACTCCAGGGCATTTCTCCTTCAGCCGCACAACCAAAACACCTGTCCTCCTTACCTGTACCCATCGATGAAGCTGGCATTGATGTAATCGGAGCCCTCGACGCCTCGGATCGGCTGAAGGCAAACCCGTGTGGTCTCGTATGGCATGATGTTGACAAGGCGGTTCTTGAATTTGTTGCACGGCAGGTTGGCGCTAATGAACCGGGAGGTGTGAGCTTTGGAGTTGGCGAGGCGCTGGCCAGGGGAAGGATGCAGAGCCTGGTCAGGCTTATTTCCCAACAGCTGCACTTCCAGGCAGGCGAAGCGCACCACAGGTGCCTGCCGCATCCCGAACCCCGAACCCAAACACTGCCATATGCCTTCCAGGTCTGCAGCCATGGGGCCTCTCCCAGTCCGACTGAAGGTGCCAGGGACTGGCCGTGCAAAGCAGGTACTCTGTGGCACCAGTGCATCTGTGCACACAGCAGCACAGCCTCTGCCACTGAGCTGAGTTAAGATTCCAGTCGTCATGATTGTGAATAAAAGCCTAATTTAAATATTATGACTACTATGACTACATTTACTTTCTATACTGCCCAATAGCTGGAGCTCTCTGGGCAGTTTGCAACACGTAAAAATACAACATCAAGTTCAAACAACATTAAAAACATGATTAAAAGGTTATCATACCAAATTTAAAACCAAATTAAAACACACATACAAAATAGCTCCTTTCACCCTGCCTAGCAATCATCCTCCAAGGCTTCAGTAGTTTTTTCCTCTGATCCGAGCTGCACCTGGAGACACTGCAGACTGGAACCCAGGAACTCTTGCCTGTCAAGAGCTTGTAGCTTAGCTGAGCTCTTCCACGAAACTGCACCCGGGAAGATACTGACATCACGTTGGACTAGCTTGTGCTGCTAACTGCCTTCCTCGTTTGGTGTTCTTCCGCCTCAAGGGGTATGTCCAGGTCACCAGGGGCAGAGAAGGTCTGCTAGCTCATCCCTCCCCCTTTTTCTTTTTGAAGTGGGAATGCCTGCAATTGAACCTGGTACTTTCTGCAGGCGAAGTGGGTGCTCCATCACTAAGGGTGGTCCTTCATTTAAAAACTAAGTTTCCGGTCCTCATGGTTCTGGAAAAAGACTTAATTCTAGAGGCTAATGCAGTGACAGACAACTTCTACATTGGCTTAGGGTTCTCTGGCTGCAGAACTAAGTGGTCTTGGGCACAGCAAGACAAGAGTCTTTTCCATTAACTGCTGTGGTCCTTTACACTTGAAGAGTCAAGGAATTCAGCCCAGGTCTTTGTGGAGCTACTGGTGACAAACCAAGCCTTTAGCAAAGACAAGTGGGGAACAGCAGCTATGGGAGTGCAAGGGATCTGAAAGGAGTGTGCCAATGTGATCGTTTTTCACAATTTCACCTCTGGGGTCCCTGCTGGCCAGCCCTGGATTGGTGCTGACTCAGCATGGTGCAAGCTGAGGCAGCTCACTGACTTCTGTGACAATGGATGGGCTGCCATTTGCACATCCACACACACACACACACACACACACACCCCATGCAGGAAATCTGCATAAAGCTATCTGATCTGAGTCAAATCAGCCCCTTGAAAAGCAGAGCCCTTTTGCATCTTTCGAAAAGAAAACTGGAAACCACATGTTAGCAACAGACATCCATGGGGAAAGACCCTGCCTCAGCTTTGCTTCATTTAATCAGACAGGAGCAAACAAGCCGGACTTCCCAGCATAGCGCCCCCTGAGCAGCGGAAGGCCAGCCCTGCAGCACAGCACACACCTTGAATTCCAGCTCCATGCCTGTCACGTGCTCCCCGGCTTCTATCTGGGCGAGCTTCTGGATGTAGGTGTAGAGATTGCGGGCTGGGACCTCCGTGTTTCCACAGGCGACGGCTTCCAGCAGGGAGTCGTGGATGAAGCTGTACTGGTCCTCCGTCTGCACCATGTAATTCCGCTGCGCCCGCATAAGCGTGACGTGTCCGTAAACATCCACCGTCTTTTCATGCTTTATCCGCTCCAGCATGGCGTCGATCACAATGAAGCAGCCAGTCCTGCCCACTCCAGCACTGCGGAAGAAAAAAGGTGGGATGGCGGTGAAGCTGCTCCTCTGTTTGGACAAAGGGCGGTGGCGGTGGGGGTGGGCTATCAGCCGAGGGCCACGTTCCAGCTGGGAGCTGACGGCAAAAGGGGCAGCCCCAGAAATGAAGTCCCAGCTCATTTTAAACTTGTGTAGTGTATGCCTGAGGTGGAGCATTTCATCCTTGCCTGGGGCTGATCTGAGATTTTGCCGCTAGTGTACTAAGCCCTAAACAACTTGGGAGCAGCATCCCCGAGAAAGGCCCTTCTCCTTTACTGACCTGCCTGGTCAATGCATCTGAGGAGGCACTCTGGGGGGTCCCACATGGACCTATGGCCCAACTGGAATCCATCCAGAGAAGGGCCTTCATCGTGGGAGCCCTGCTTCAGGGAACTCCCTCCCTCTCAGGGTTGGGCAAGCACCGGTGCCATCTTGGTTCTGGAGCCTCCTGAATCCAGTGTTCCTTCCCTGGTTAACCAACCACGGTTTTATTAATACCCTGTTTCCCACAAACTGTTTTATCCTTTTCTTTCTTTCATCTTTTTATTGTTCACTGCACCAGAATCTATGTAGGTATTGAGCAGTACACACACATTGTTGATGAAAACAAATAAATAGAACAATTTAAGTTGTACCTCCCCTTCATGGATCACTGCCTTGCCATGGTGAAGGGGCTTGCGTAGCTCCATGAAGCTGTGAGCTATGCCATGCAGGGGCACCCAAGATGGACAGGTCATAGCAGGGAGCTCTGACAAAATGTGATCCACTGGAGAAGGAAATGGCAACCCGCTCCAGTACCCTTGCCATGAAAACCCCACGGACAGTACCAAGAGGCAAAACGATACAACGCTGGAAGATGAGCCCCTCAGGTCGGAAGGTGTTCAATATGCTACTGGGGAAGAGCAGAGGGCTAGTACTAGTAGCGCCAGAAAGAGTGAAGCGACTGGGCCAAAGCCGAAAGGACACTCAGTTGCGGATGTGTCTGGTGGTGAAAGGAGAGTCCGATGCTGCAAAGATCTATACTCCACAGGAACCTGGAATGTAAGATCCATGAATCAAGGCAAGCTGGATGTGGTCAAACAAGAGATGACAAGACTGAACATCGACACCTTAGGAATCAGCGAACTAAAATGGACAGGAATGGGCGGATTTAATTCAGATGACCATCAGGTATCCTACTGCGGGCAAGAATCCCTCAGAAGAAATGGAGTAGCCTTCATAGTCAATAAATGAGTAGGAAAAGCAGTACTGGGATACAATCTCCAAAATGACAGAATGATCTCAGTTCGAATCCAAGGCAAACCATTCAACATCACAATAGTCCAAGTCTGTGCCCCAACCACTGGTGCTGAAGAGGCTGAAGTTGACCGGTTCTATGAAGGCCTGTAACTCCTTCTAGAATTAACACCAATAAATGATGTCCTTATCATCATGGGGGATTGGAATGCTAAAGTGGGAAGCCAAAAGATAACCGGAATAAGGGGCAAGTTTGGCCTTGCAGTACAAAATGAAGCAGGGCACAGGCTGGTAGAATTTTGTCAAGAGAATTCGATGGTCATAGCAAACACTCTTTTCCAACAACCCAAGTTGAAGAAAGTAGGGAAGAGCACTAGGCCACTCAGGTATGACCTAAATCATATCCCTGATGAATATACAGTAGAGGTGACAAATAGATTTAAGGAATTAGATCTGATAGACAGAGCGCCTGAAGAACTATGGACGAAGGTTCGCAACATTGTACAAGAGGTAGCAACTAAAACCTTCCCAAAGAAAAAGAAATGCAAGAAAGCAAAAGGAAGCTGAGGAAGTTTTACAAATAGCTGTCTGAGGAAGCTTTACAAATAGCTGAGGAAAGAAGGGAAGCGAAAGGCAAGGGAGAAAGAGAAAGATACTCCCAATTGAATGCAGAATTCCAGAGAATAGCTAGAAGAGATAAGAATGCCTTCTTAAATGAACAGTGCAAAGAAATAGGAGAAAACAATAGAATAGGGAGGACCAGAGATCTTCTCAAGAAAATTGGGGTCATGAAGAGCATGATAAAGGACCAAAATGGCAGGGACCTAACAGGCAGAAGAGATTAAGAAGAGGTGACAAGATTACACAGAAGAACTATACAAGAAAGAGCTTAACGTCCCTGATAACCATGATGGGGTGGTCACAGACTTCAAGCCAGACATCCTGAAATGTGAAGTCAAATGGGCCTTAGGAAGTCTTAGCAACAACAAAGCTAGTGAAGGAGACAGTATTCTAGCTGAGCTATTCAAAATCTTAAAAGACGATGCAGTTAAAGTGCTACACTCAGTATGCCAGCAAATTTGGAAAACTCAACAGTGGCCACAGGATTGGAAAAGGTCAGTTTACATTCCAATTCCAAAGAAGGGCAATGCCAAAGAATGTTCAAACTACCACATCATTGCACTCATTTCACATGCCAGCAAAGTTATGCTCAAAATCCTACAAGCCAGGCCCCAGCAGTATGTGGACCGAGAACTACCAGAAGTACAGGCAGGCTTTTGAAGAGGCAGAGGAACTAGAGATCAAATTGCCAACATACACTGGATCTTGGAGAAAGCTAGGGACTTTCAGAAAAACATTTACTACTGCTTCACTGACTATGCGAAAGCCTTTGATTGTGTAGATCACGACCAATTGTGATAAGTTCTTAAAGAGATGGGAGTACCTGACCATCTTATTGCTGGTCAAGAAGCAACAGTGAGAACTGGACACGGAACCATTGATTGGTTCAAAATTGAGAAAGGAGTTCGGCAAGGCTGTATACTGTCGCCCTGCCTATTTAACTTATATGCAGAGCACATCATGAGAAAGGCAGAGCTGGATGAATCACCACTTGGAATTAAGATTGCCAGGAGAAATATCAACAACCTCAGGTATGCAGATGATACCACTCTAATGGCAGAAAGTGAAGAGGAACTAAAGAGCCTCTTGATGCGGGTGAAGGAGGAGAGCGCAAAAGTTGGCTTGAAACTCAACATTCAGAAAACTAAGATCATGGCATCCGGTCCTATCACTTCCTGGCAAATAAATGGGGAAGAAATGGAGGTAGTGACAGATTTTATTTTCCTGGGCTCAAAGATCACCGCAGACATGGACTGCAGCCAAGATATTTAAAGACGCTTGCTCCTGGGGAGGAAAGCTATGGCAAATCTAGACAGCATACTAAAAAGCAGAGACATCACCCTGCCGACAAAGGTGTATATAGTCAAGGCTATGGTTTTCCCAGTTGCAATGTATGGCTGTGAAAGTTGGACCATAAAGAAGGCTGAGCACCGAAGAATTGAGGCCTTTGGATTGTGGTGCTGGAGGAGACTCCTGCGAGTCCCTTGGACTGCGAGGAGATCAAACCGGTCAGTCCTAGAGGAGAGCAACCCTGACTGCTCTTTAGAAGGCCAGATCCTGAAGATGAAACTCTAAGACTTTGTCCACCTAATGAGAAGGAAGGACTCCCTGGAGAAGAGCCTAATGCTGGGAGCAATAGATGGCAAGAGAAGAGGACGGCAGAGGATGAGGCGGCTGGAAGGAGTCACTGGGGCAGTGGGCCTGAGCTTGGGTGGACTCTGGGGGATGGTGGAGGACAGGAGGGCCTGGAGGAGTGTTGTCCATGAGGTTGCGATGGGTCGGACGAGCCTTCGCAACTAACAAGTTGTACCTGTTTCAATAATAAAGACAACAAAAATCCACCAACGGCAGATGTAATAAAAATTTCCAGTTTAAAAAAAAGAGAGAGCATTCCCAACTCCGTCTCAACATCAGTCGCAAAGGGGTGCATATTACACAGGAAGGGGCACTACTGAAAAGGCGCCATGATGGCCTTTTCTACTACTACCCTGCTGTCCTCAAGGTCCGGTCAGAGAGCAGGGCCCTCCAAAGGGGCTCTCCAAACACAGGCTGGTTACAAAATCCTCACTGTGCCCTGCAGATCCCTACTGTTTCTATTCCTTCCTCTTCCCACAAGCAACTCCGTATCAGGAGCATAAGCACAGTCCAGCCTCGATGCAATCAGCGGAGTTCTAGCTGGAATAATAAAAGGAACAAAACTGACTCCACAGGGATGCGTATGTGGATTTGATGTTTTTCTGCATGAGTCAGTGTCTGCATATTAAGTCTGTATCTTACTTTTCGGCAAGACGTGCAAAGCAACACACACCATTCTGCCTCAGCCTCATTTATAGAGAAAATATATAACATCCTTCATGCGGCTGAAGGAAAGTCAAAGTGCCCTGAGAGTCCACTGCAGTTATGCTGACAAACTCGGCATTATCTTGGTTACATAAGGGAATGAATTGGGGGTCAGGTTTGGCAGTAGATTTGAAAGTCCCCAGAGAGGGAGGAGGAGTCGGGAGAGGCAAGGAAGGTGTGGGGGGAGCACACTCCACACCCCAGGGTGCTGTGCACTGATTATGAAGTGCCAGACC
This sequence comes from Varanus komodoensis, assembly GCF_004798865.1. Taxonomy (NCBI): domain Eukaryota; kingdom Metazoa; phylum Chordata; class Lepidosauria; order Squamata; family Varanidae; genus Varanus; species Varanus komodoensis. Next base: position 933,648 of record NW_025336587.1, on the reverse strand, counting down.
ATGCTCTGAGGTGTGCTCACTGCACGGAATCTACTTCTCAGCCACACAATTCCGACACACCTGCACCAGGGTGTGTGTATTCTTAAGCGATGTGGCTCTGCGTGGAATGAACCGTGTGGGGCGAAAAGAGGATTTTTCAAGCCACATCTCTTTTTTTTTTTTTGTGGGAGGGTTGCTTCGAGGGGCACTGAAAGTGAGGAGGAATAGATGCCCCCCCAACAAAAGCAGGGCGAGTTGCTTCCAGCCTCTCGCATGCATGCGCAGATGAGAAGTGGGGCCGGGGGGGGCGGGGAGGCAGCTTCACCTGCCTCTCCTTCTCTGCACTCCACTTTGGCAGTGACCCATATGAAAGGGTTTCAGTGCTAGCATGGTGGGTCTCTGTTCCTTTCTGTTCTAAATCCCTCTTTGATCTCTGTTAATTAGGCTTTGTAACACCTGCAGCCTTCACAATGAGTGTGCCTTTGGGGGTGGGGCAGGAGCAGGGGTGCGTGAGCGGGAGCGTACAGGAGAACAGAACCGTGCAGCCTCTGGAAATGTGCTGGCCAGAAACTCTGTGTTCATTTTTGACAGAAGCAGTGTGGTAATTGTCATCGGGGGATGAGTAATAGCCACATTTTCTGCACTGGGGGATAGGATTCTGCCCCCCCACAGACCCTTCTCCGTACCCACCTGTAACAATATCTGCAAAATGCCAAGCACACAGCTGTGGTTCTTTTTGAGTACCGAGTGACCCCACGGCCCCTGCCCCCTGGGAAATGAGGGGGATTTATCCGACTCAAGCTTGAGAAAGCTCCTTGTTGGATTGCACATTAAATTCTGGCCCTCTGCCCTGTGGGGCTTGAGGAAGGCGGCGGAGCACCCCGTGGCTCGCCCTCACTCCTCCACTCAGCTGCGTTTGTGCCTGATTCTGTCCCGCCATCGCAACCCCAATTCCGGCAGGTCTCTAAGCCCCCTTTTAATCTTCTCCCCCTCCCCCTCCCCGACTCAGCTGAAATAAGTCTCTGGATGCGCTTCTGGCAACAAGGGCTGAGAACAAAATGTTTTCACATCAAGACCCTCTTGCAACGCACGGGCACATTTTTCCTGTGCTGCACTTTCCAAGTGGGGCTGCGCAAGGAAAGGGAAGGGTCCCCCAGGGCCACTGGTGACACGCACAGGGCGGGGTGGGGGGTTGGGGGCTGTCATCCTTGGGGAATCCTCCCTCTCCCGTCCGACTTGTTCCCAACCTTGGGCTTTCCCCCGGGTTGTGCTGATATGTTACGCCTTGGGGATGGGTGAATCCACTTGGAAGAACTAAGCAAAGGCATTCAAGGGGGTGTGAGGACAAGCGGCTTGACCAACTACCATGACCAAATCTCAGTGCCAAGCATCTCTACTGTTCCTTCTGCAAAACAGACCGACCCAAGAACAGCTGAATATATTATGGGAAAGCCTGCACACTCTGACTCACTTCTGGCCCCTGAAAAAATCAGCCCCGTTTTGCAAAGCAGGGCGCTTGCGATGCACAGCAGCACCGCCCCCCACAAGACTCATTCCAGTCCCCCGCGGCCCAATTACAGCTTGCTGACTATGGCGAGGCTGAAAGATCTTTGCACAAGATGGAAACGATGCCAGACTGCCGCCAATTCAGTCCATGGTCTGCTCCGCACCCAGATTCAGTGCTTCCGGGTTGGAGGACTGGGAGTTCTTTTCCGCAACACCAAGGCCAGGAGAGCACAAGGGCTAACGGACTGAGCGGTTCTCTGGCGAGGGGAAAGGGAACTTACTTCTTGCCCTGGGGCAGGGACTTGGCCCAGCTGGGTGGCTTCCTTTGCCCTCTGCCAGAGTATTGGCCGTGAGAGCTGTGGCTCAAAGCATATGGAGCGAACTGGTTAGCAGAAAGGCCTATTTACATGATTGCAGCTGGGAATACACGATACTGGAAAACCCGTTCCCGTCGTTCAGCTCAAAAGGCTTAACACATTTCCAACCGTACGGCCAAAAGCAGGCCGAAGCAAGTGCATGCATGTAAGGAAAGCGACTCTGTCCAACTGCTCAAATAGTCGTGCCAAGTTACAGCTGAGAGCTGCACAGCTCTAGCACAATTTATGCAAAGCACAATTTGTGCAAATCAGGGCTGGCTTGTTTGATTCAAGCCCTCGTGCTGGTTTTTGCTGCAGCTTTACCACAAGAGGCATAGACGCGCCCTTCTCCCAGACACGCCACCTTGGATTTGCTGATCGTTAATTTGAGCGTTGTGCGGAATGTGTGCCTCGCCCACAATTTGCTCCAGTGTGTGCTGACAGCACAGCAGGGCTGTAATTTCACACAAGTGTCCCCAGCTGTTTGTATTAAAAAAAGAACAAAAAATGTCCACATGCTGTCAGAACAGAAACAACAAGGCTGAGTCAATAAAACCCGCTGGATTTTCACCCATTTCACACCCCCGGCTGATGTGTAGGGAAGTCCCCAGTCCAGTCTCGCCTTTGCCATGAACTTAAGTCATTTTCTACACGCCCCCACATCTACCTGTGCTGCAGAACTAGAATTAGATGCTGCATGCAAAGGTCTTTGAACACCTGCGAGTGCTTTAGCTATGTGAAATACGATGAATCCTAACACGAATTTGCACAAGCTGAGCAGCCCTGCTCCTGCCACGTAAACTTCCAAGTGTTTCCTGCACCGAATGCAATCAAAGGGTTAAAGGCACATTTAGGGATTTTTAGCTGAGAAAAAAGCAAGTAAGGGGAGGCATGACTGAGGTGTGCAAAATTAAGCCTGGTGTGGAGAAACCAGGTCGGGCGACACCCAGAGGGGTCGTTCTCTGAAGGTATCGGCTGAGAGATTTGTCGCCGATCAACAGAAGAGCTTCCCACACAGCATGTTGTAGAACCACTGAATTCTCTGCCCCCAGATGTAGTGATGGACATCAAGTTACGTGGCTTTAAAAAGGCCTGGGCCTACTTACAGAGGACAAACCTACCAGAGGCCGTCCGTTACCTCCAGCAGCCACTGCAGCCAGCCCTTTGCTGGGAATGCAGACAGACAGGTGAGTGGCCGCCCCAGCCTACCTGTGGGCTGCCTGCCGAAGCACCTGGGTGCCCACTGTGGGAACAGAAAAGGGTTCTGAAAAACCTTCTGCATCAGCAGACCTTCCTGAGCACCGCCATGCGCGTGCCTTGCCTTGAACTCCACCAATCCTGGCCTTGCCAGCCCGTGGGCACGAAATGGCGGGTCTGGACTGGGCAGCAGCGGCATACCTGCAGTGCACCACAATGGGCCCCGCATCCGGGGGGTTGCAGGTTTTCACTCTCCGGAGGAAGGCCAGGAACGGAGTTGGATACTCAGGGACCCCATGATCCGGCCAGGCTGTGAACTGGAACTGGCGGACCTCGCGTTTCTCGCTGGAGCCGTTCTGCGGAGAGAGACCACGAGAGCTGAAAGGAGCCTGGTGTGTCCCAACATACGACGAGGCTGCAAAAGGTGTGCAAATACTTCTGCAGGGCCGCTGCTTCCAGGCACATGGGAAACTTGGAAGTAAATCCCATTGTTTCAATGGGATTATTTCCAAGGAAGGGGTCATTAAAACTGTGGTGCAAATTTGGTGGCTCTCTGCTGTCAAAAGAGTCTGGGCACTTCTAAACATCCAATCATTTATTATTCTAGGACATGTAAGATGGCAAAGGAACCCTGGCATTTCTGTAGAACATGAAAAGCGCCATTGCGACACAATAGCTTTTGGTAAAACAATGTACAAGGGTGGGAATAACGGCAGTTTTCCTGCAGCTGGAGACTGAAGGGGCTCAATCTGCTATCTTTCATCCAAGGACGAGGGAGGGGCACGGGATGCTGGGCTCAGATCACAGCTGTTTTGGGGCAGCTGTTTTGGGGGTGGGCACTGGGGATCGCTTCTGAAGCGCTGGAGTGCTCAGAGGGCAGAACCAAGAGCTGGGGGGCAGACTCTGCTGCTGGAGAGACTGGAGAGGCACCCGCCAGGGAACCTTTGGAGTGGATTCCTGTACCATGCAGGGCTGTGGGCCTCATGACATTTTCTCATTCCAGCCTACCTCACAGGGTTGTTGTTGCGAGGGGCAGACTGAGAGGAGGAGGAGAATTATGTAAGCTGCTTGGAGTTCCTTGGAAGGAAAAAGGTGGGGTATAAATTTAGCAAATACATGAATAAAATATTGAGGAGAAGTGGCCTATTCGAATTGGGTGCTGTCTAGTTGTGCTGGACTGCAATTTCCAACATTCCCATTTTGGGAGTGCCAGTCCATCACACCTGAAGGGCCCCGGGCTGGGGAAGGCTGAAAGACCACATCCTACAGGATGGCCCAGAAGTGCTCTGATGTAAGATAGCGAGTGGCTTCCAGCAACACAGTGAAAGGGCGAGTGTCTCTGGTCGTTGAAAAGTAGGCTCTTGCGCTGCCTGAACCCAGCCAAGATAACAAACCGTGGTTCACAATACAATGGCAAGCTGAGGCTTTTCTGCGTGTGTGATTTGTTGGTAACAGGCCCTGGCAGCCCATTTTGGTAACAACGCACAGCTGAGCCCTCGAGTAGGAATTATCATGTTGCCTGAACTGTCAAGCATCTCAAATGACAGCCAATGACAGATTCCAATCTTCTGTGTTTTGGATACTGCGCCCGTCAAATCTGCCTCAAGCATCGTGGTGAACGCGGTCCGGAAAGTCAGCATTTAAACAAGAGAGTTAGTTCCCTGTGTCCCGAGAGCCTCCCTCCTCCACAAGTGTGTGTGTGTGTGTGCACACTCATTGCACTGTTACTGCTTCTTGAACGCAACTTCTTTTTCACCCCTTGGCTTTGTGATCCCTCTTCACACCATTTCAGTGCTGGACTTGGGCCCATGGGCCACGGGTTGCCCACCACTAGCTGCCACCCTGCGTGCACTCACCTTGTGGAGGGAGAAGGTGCGGACGCAGAAAGTGGCCAGCTCAATGGTATCCAGCAAAGTGACTTGGATCATCCCATACGTTTCCGTGCCGCGGCCCGGCCAGTACTGGTCGCACTTGATCTGGAAGGTCAAAGCAGCATGACAGGCCTAGAACCGAGCAGCAAGCCCCACATTCGACAAAAGCTCCCTCTGTGCCTCCCATTACAAAATGGGGCCGACCAGCTGGCCGCCACAGTGCGGCCTTCTCATGGGAGCACCCGAGGGCCCCGTGCGGAGGGAACCTGGAGCAAGGCCCTGAAATGCAGGATCCCGCAGCTGGAATTCAACCCGGCAAATGGAGCGCTGCGGGAAAAGCGTCTCGCTTGGCCTTTAGCAAGGGCTGCCCTTGTATTCTTCAAGCACCTTTCCTTGGCTACAGGGGCCACAGTCTTTTTCCGTCCTTTTTGCACAGAACTGGGGTTCCCCAGAAGCAGCTCAAGGCCACCCCCAGATTCTTTCCCTCCTAGAACTGTTCCTGGCTCACTGCAGGCTCTGGAGAGACTGGGGCCAAAAACACTGCCCAGGCTTCCTCCCTCACGACCCCCGTCACCCTCAGCTCTTTCTCTCCTCCTCTTCCTCATCATGGCCGCCTTTTGCTCGCTAGGCAGGCGGAAAGCCAGCAAGTGAGGAGGCTGCAGCACCTCCTGCTTCTCTTTCCCTCCACCGCCGTTGTCCAGGCCATAGCAAAAGGTGGGGGAACATGTGGACTGCGATGGAGGAGAGAAGGCGCCACTCCGGGGGACAACGGCCAGTGCGCCGGCCACACCAAGTCACGGCCCTGGCCCTGAGGAGCGGCGAGATGGCAATGACCCACGTTGTCCCCGGTTTAACATCTGGTTTGGTTCACCAACGACAGAAATGCCTCCGATGGGAGGAGGTGCTTATTTTATAACTGCAGACAGAATTTTGGAAAGATCCCTGTGTCAGCCCTCCCGTGGCTCCAGCTGCAACTCTCATGAGCCCCAGACACTGGTGCAGGAAGGCGGGCACTGCAACCCAACACATCTGGAAGGGCACCAGCCCGGGAAACGCGGCCCGGGATCTCTTGGAAGATGGTGCCTTTCCGAAGGAAGCCCTTGCACTAACAAGGCTTTCACCCCGAGCCACAGGAGCGGCTTTTTAAACGCTGCCTCAAACGCTCAACGGCTCCTCACCCGGGATTTCTCCTCCAGCTTGGTCATCATCACCACGGTGGCCGAGCGCTGCTCCCACACCATCCTCCAGAAGTCCCCGAAGGTCTCTGGCAGCGGCCCCTGCGTGGCGATGTAGGCGTTCTGCTTCCGGTACCCGTCGATGTAGTTGGCGTTGATGTAGTCGCCCCCCACGATCCCTGTGTCGGAACGAGAGCTGCACTGACTCCTCTGCACAATAATAGGCTACCCTGAATCCCTGAGGCCGCGGGGGGCGGCATCCATTTCCCATCCCTGGAGTAAAAGCGGAGGGCCTTTCAGTCTCCCATCACACTCAGAGACAGATCGGAAACGGCTTTGTACAACATCCTGCATCGTGTCCTTCTAGCTACCTGCTCTCCCTGGCAGCCGATGGGCCAGGAAGAGCCGTTGCCACTTCCTGCTAACTGGACCATTTCCTAATGGAGGGGAACATCCCTAAAAAGAGAAAGATGGGAATCTGCCTTGCAGCAAGTCACTTTGCACAGCGACGCAAGAGCCCATGCTGCGGAACCATGGGCTATAAGGTAACATGTCGTGGCTTGTTTGCCCCCACCCGCGCACCATTCCCCTTCCAACAGCAAGTCATGGGTGCCCTTCAAGGGAAGTCTTTGCTTTGAGTCTTGCTGCCTTGACGTGCCGTCCAGTCGTCTCTGACTCATGGTGACCCCGTGACTATGGGGGCGCTCCAAGGTCCCACGTATGACATCCCTGCTTAGCTCTTCCAGACTCAAGGCTGCGGCTTCCTTGATGGAATCCATCCATCTCTTATTCGGTCCGCCTGTTCCTCCCCTGCCTTCAGCTTTTCCAATCGTGATGCAGCTCTTGCGGGGAAACCCTCTCGGAGCATGTCCAGAGTTGAACAGCCTCAGTTTTGCCATTTCTACTTCTAAGAAAAGCTCTCATCTGCTTGGCAAACAACCCTTTCTTGGCCTCCGCCTCCTCTCCCTTTGCATTATCAGGACAATCACTTCACCCTCCCTTGCCAGGCTGATATAACAAGGTGTTGTTCATTTTTTAATCTAGTAGAGCAATGCTTGGAGTGTCCCAACACACATTCCTGGCTACCTCCTGGCTATGAAATGGTCTTTTATTTCATTTTATTTTTGGAGGTGGGTTGATAGGGAAACCTTCTGATGCCTGCTTTAAATTTCAATTTCTCTGCTCAACCCCGCTGGGCAAAAGCGGAGCAAGGAAAACGGTTGCCGCACACCAGCTAAATCCCTCGGCCCCCCGAAATTCTGCCAAATGCTGCTGAGCATCTATTACTCGATGCCACAGACAAGTCTCCCCCCTGCACCCCCCGCCCCTTTTCATCCCACCCCAGGTAAAATAAATTACCTCTTCCTCCCCACGGGTGGGGAGCAATAGAGAAAAGGGTTAAGCAGAGACCGTGCTCGCGTTGCATGGTCTTCGGTGGGGGTGGAGCGAGGGGAGGATTAGCAATTCATTTTGTCCCCGTCTCTTTCCACTTTGCCCTTGGAAGGCGCAAACGAAGCGTCCGCCTGCCGTATCGCGTTAAACTTGGCCGGCACAAAGGACCCCAGACTAAGTCAGCAGTTCCAAGCCGAGCCGAGGCAAATTCCCCAAGGGACAGTCTCCTCCTGCAGCCCTTCTCCCCAGGACTGGTGATTTCTTTGAACTGAGCACCTATGAATTTGACCCCTGCCGCAGAAGGGGGAAGCAGCCCAACCTGCATACTGAATCGCTCCTTCCTCCCTTCCTTCTGCTCGCTGGAGAAATGCCCCGACCAAGCACGGCAGCATCAACCTGGCATGCCTTTAAATTAAAGAAATGCTTAGAAGAGGAAAGCGGGCAGCAAAACCTGTGTGCCCAGAACCGTGCCACATAATTAGAGGAAGTCGAACTCTGCAGCAAAGGTTCTCTCCATCTCCTGGATCCACCCAGGATGCAGAGAGGTTTCAAGGATGTGTGGATGGAGAGGGGCTGGGGGATGCAAACGCTACCGCAGACTCACCAAGGCCTCCAGAGACAGAACCTGCTGTTAGGTTTTGTTTCCAAATATAAAAACAGCCAAAATTAATGCAGCATCACTTGGCAGCCTGGGGAGCCGGGGCTGGTGGTAGGGGCCACATGGGGTTGGGTTCCACGAGCCCTGGGTGGCATCCAGAAAGGTGGAAGGTGCCACAAAGGGCCGGTTGAGAATGAAGGGGTGAGAAACCCAGGGAGGCAGACTTGGGCTGCATGACAGGAGAAGCTTCCTGCCCTCTTTGGCAGTGGAGCAGGTGCCTTGGACACAGGGGCACTGCTAGGTTGTTTTAGGGTCTACAAGTCTCACGGGGACCACCTCCCTTAAGACGGCAGTCTGCTCTGGGGGGCGTGGACTTCACCCCGCATATCCTGCCTTGGCTCAGGAGGTGTTGGGCAACCCTTAGATGGAGATATTTAAGTGAGACTGGAGGACTGCCTGTCAGGGCAGGTGTAGCTGAAGCCTGCACTGAGCATGTGGGTTGGACTAGATGACCTCCAGATGTCACAGACAAGCGGAATTGCAAGGGGCCATGGAGACCATCAGGTCCAACCGCGGCTGTTGCAGGACCCTGAGTTGGGCCACCCCACTCAGGTGGCTGCCCAGTTTCCTTTGAATGCATGTGCTCGAGCAGAGACCGAGTCGGCTGGAGCATCTTCCCTGATCCGTCTCCCCACCTCAGCGAGGGGCAGACGGACACACGGGCTGCAGGGGCAAAGGGATGAATGTGTCTGGGAGATGGGCCGGCCAGGACAGCACTGCTGGGACATGCACAGGGTCCGGTGGGGGCCACTCACGTACCTTCGATGGGCAGCAGAATGACCCGGGAGTGGTCGTAGGCGATGACGTTGGCGTAGCGGTTCTTTGGCTTGTTGACCTCGAGGTTGGAGTGCTCCCAGGTGAACTGCTGGCCAGGATCGATGGACTGGAGCAGAACAAAAAAGGAAACTTCACAACAGACCCTCCTGTCTGTGCATTTTATCCGTCGCCTAAATAAGGACTCGCTCCCCACAGAGTCCAAAGGGTGCAGCCATGTTGTTACAAAAATGCACGAGCAAAGCTTTGCCCTAAACTCCCCCTGCCGGCAAGGAAATATTGATCAGAGGGAAAGGTAAAGCCCTTCTGGATGTTTCAGGCCATATCCGCCTGGGTCGCTCTTTGGGGAAAGGTTGGGTGAAGCCCTATCCAAAAAATGCCGGTGCTGGATTTCCTGAGGGTGGGTGCTGTGGACCCCTGGAGGTGACCTGGTCCCAGACTGTGCAGGGCAAAATCCAAGAGCTGCCAGGAAACCTATGAGCAACCTAGGAAGGCGGTCTATTGAACCGTGGTGTCCTGGAGTGGGGAGGGAAGGGACCCGAACACCACTGATGGCACCAGCCCCTCCCCTCTCCCCCCAGGACATGCCGAGGGCCCTTCTCTGAGGCTGCTTCTGCAGCAAAAAACAGTGGACTCGGTGACCCTGTGGCCTTCTAGGAGCTTGCGTGGACTGCCATTTTTCGCTGTCATGGGGCTTTATGGTGCTGGTGCAAACCACCCAGCTCATGGGTGGAGCAGAAATTCACTAAGCAGAAGGGGGAAGCACCTCTCGTCTCTGCGTTCTGCTCCAAACTCATGTCAGAACCCCCATAACCTCCCTTCCCTACTGCTGAGATCTGCAACCTTACAAAAATTGAAGGGTGAGCCAGTCAAATCACAGCCCTTGTTGCAAAGCTTGAGTGTGGTGGTGCAGAGGCTTTTGATGCTGTGTGCATTTCTCACACAGGCAAGTGTGGAAGAAGAAAAGGAGACCTGCCAGACGGTGGGGGGGGGGGGCGGTGAGTGGGGGTCTGAGACTGCAACCTGGCACTGTACGCCTCCTTTGATGTTGAATCCGTCATTCTGGAATTGTGGCTGGGACATTCTTGGTTGTCTCTGAAGGTGTTTTGCTCTGGTCTTTAGCAGTTTCTAACTTTTTTGGCATTTTTAATGTTTTCTACCCTATTTCATCTTGTCGCATTTCAGGGCTTTCCTTTGTGGGGCCCTCCTGGAGCACTTTGGCAATGGGAAGGTGGGATACCGAAATCATTTAAAGACGTGCAAGGTTACTGTCCTCCACTTGTAGGGTCTCAGAAATCTCCATCACCTCTTATGTGTTTGGAAAGAAAAAGAGGTGGGGAAGCTTTATCAGTCACTACAGGCCAGGTTCAAGGCAAAACATTTGCTAGACATACAAATGACCAGATGGCTGTCCTATCTGGGCACGTCATGAGAAGGCAAAGCTCCCCGGAGAAGACAGTGATGCCAAGGAACAGTGGAGGCAGAGGACGAAAGGAGAAGCCAAGCACAGGATGGAGGGCCTCCATAAAGGAAGCCACAGCCCTTAATTTGGAAGAACTGAGCAAGACTGTCTGGAGTCAGGGACAACTTGGCTGCATATAACGAAAACAACAAACAGGCCAGGACAAGTAGATGAACCTATTTTGTTCAGATTAGCATCCCTGTGGTTAAAGGATTCTGGGGATAAAACAGTGTCTGAGCTTCCCTGGTGACATCTCACTTGCCACTGTTGGAAACAGGATACTGGGCCAGATGGAGCAGAGTTTCATGGGAGATGGTGGGCTCTTTGCTTTGCTGGAGGTTTTCAAGCCGGGCGGCCAGCTGCTGGTTTGGCTGGTGCAAAGAGCTTTCCTGAACCTTTGGGAAATCTTCCAACTCCGGGGTTCTTCACTTGGGTCCAGCAAGGCGGGCGTGGGATAGTCAGAAAGACGCGGGGATGTTTTGTTGAGGGAACAGAGTGCAGGAAGGACAGCTGACAGCCCTCCTGCTATTTGAAAAGTGAGGACGGAGCAAGCCTGAATCGAGTGCATTAGGGAGCTAAGCACCCACAGGCGCCATGGGGTCGCCTGCTTCACGAGTTGCCGGTCTCCTTTGAGGTGTCTAGGCTGGGCAGGCACCGTGGAGGGATGCTGGCGCACCCAATTTCCAATTGGGACCGGACTACCTTCGATGTCCATGATGCTGGGGTGGCATGCAAGCAGGGGCATCCTTCAGTGCTCTGTATCAACGTTCCAAAGTGGAAAACAAACGCTGCCTCTAATCTGACATGAATGATGCAGATCAGGCAGGCCCCTTGTCTTCTGTTCTGAATAATTCATTTCAGCCTGGCTGGAGGTGGGAAAAATACGGAGAGCTCCGCAGGGCACTGCAATGTCACAGTTCCCCCGAGGACTGAATTTGCTTCTGTAAGCAGGTACAGCAATGCCCACTTGCTTCAAATCCCACTGTCACACCATGAGGACTAGAAACTTGGCCTCCAAAAATTCAACTCCGCATCCCCTGCCTGTGCACAATGATATGGAGGCGGTGGGGGTAGCACTTCTACCCCACGAGAATTAAAACGTGTCTCCGTAACGCCACCACAGCGTTTGCCATTTGCACTCGCTTGTCTCCCGCTGTGGAGCTGCTCCGGCAGCTCTCGCACTCTGTACTGTGACCCCTTTTTAACTAATGGATATTCGTACCGCTTCTGCCTGCCTCCCCTTGCCGGTCGTGCGCCGCACTCCATTAACCAGGGCTGAAGTTCTTTGTATGTGTGTGTTTTAAAAAATATTCCAGATCGGCAGCTGCAGAGGCGGCCGCCCTGGATTCGGGCCAGAATCGCTCTCAGATATTACATTATGCAGATTAGCTGCTGGGGTGAGCAACTGGCAGAGGGCCGCATCAGCTTTCTCCTCGCCCGCCTGCTCACCTTGCCCAGGGATGGGTGCAAAGATCCTGCAGAGCCAAGAATCGCTTCCCATCATCTTTCCGGCAAGTTCCAATTCACATACAGTTCTGAGCCTGCTGGCTGGGTTGTTTTGAGCAGCTGGAATTCAGCCCCCTCCACCTTGTGGCCCCGAGCGGCTTTTTGTCTCTCGGCTCTCAGCTTCCTGCCTCCTTGCTCTCTCCCTGGCCAGAGGTCCCATGCAAATTCTTTCTCTAGCTAAATGGACATTTTCCTTCCTGTGCAGAAGTCTACACAAATGTCAGCATCACAACACTCACAAGAGCTGAGTGTGAGTTGAACGTGGACTGTCATCAAACTGGGTTATTGCACTGTTTAAACCCAGCTGTGATAACAAACAATGGTGAACCACGCACCATATTCAGAACCCAGCAACAAACCCTGATGAACAACCGAACATATTCTGAACCCAACAACAAACCATGGGATCCCTTCATGGATTGCTTGTGGTTAACAAGTCATGGTAGGTTAGCTGGCCTGAGTTCAGACAACACAAGAACCCCCATTTCAACCACCCATGGTTCATCATATTGTCTGAATGTGAGTGAGGCATCCCCACAAATGGAAGTTATAATCCATCTAAACATTTGGTGACATCACAGAATGAGGGGTGGGGCTTAAAGATGGATGGTGCCTAGCTATTTTAGCCTAATGCTGGTTGTATACAGTTTGTCCAATTAGAGCAGGAAATCTGACAGAGATCAGACCTGAAGAGAAATCCTTTTATTTAATACTTGGCTAAACTCTGCTCAGCCAAATAAAATGTTAATTAAACAGAGCCCTCTTCGGACAACATTAGCAACCATGACTAAAGAGAAGAGATGAAAATGAGAAGGTAGGCTATGTCATGATGCGAATTAAAATACCTGGGCAGTGACAATCAAAATAATTAGGCGCCAAGGAAGTTGTAAATTGGCACCAATGCCCCTCTTTAGTGAGTGTATTCTGCACAGCTGAGAGGCCAACACCAAGAAAGCCCTGCCTTTTATGATTAAGCAGCACATATCCAATAAGGAAGACAAGTGAAGGAATATTATCTTAAGCAATAAGCAGCTTGGCTTTCCCTGTAACAAGAAAAAGACCCAATTTCCTCTCAGGTCAGAACTAAATGTTATGAGAAATGAGGATGTCCATGGAAAAATAACAGCTGCATTCGGCCTTCCCTTTCACATCAAAGGCAGCTTATTCTAACTGGTGCTTAAAGAGTTCATCTTTCATCTCTAAATTCTGTCCACAGAAAGGATCCTAGGCAATCAGGGATCACGTACTGAAGTGGACAAGATTACTTCTGTCTTTTTGAAAACCCTGTTAAAATGGATTTCTAAATTGTGCACATATCTCTAAGAGTGTGTATAAAAATCACAATTCTAGCACAGAATGCATGCACAATGCAACCACAGCACAAGAACTGACTGCTCAATTCGAAGATATACATTTGATTCATAACAGAAAGGAACTCCCACACCTGGCAGTACCTTCCACCGCACCTCATCTTCATAAAATTAATGAAGCGGGCCCAAGGGGTCCTAATTGCGACAAGGCATCTCACAGAAGGATTATATTCTGTCAAATTGGACTCTTTGGACAGGCGCCAAGCCCTCACTATTCATTCTTTTAACAAGGAAGGGACACATTCTTGCTACTGCAATTACTCTTTTAGCTGCAGTTAATAAATTTTGCACAAGCTGGTGGCTGGCCAATTAGATTAAGCTACATCACTCAGGGCAAAGCAAGACTGTCACTGCGAAGGCTTTCTTGCAATGGTCAGGTGCTAGCCAACCAGGGATGCCTCAAACAACGGAAGGTTAAATCTGTGAAGGGAAAGGGGTTGGGTTTTCCTGTGGTGGAGGAGGATGATGGAACATTCTGAGTTGGCATTATCCCTCTCATAGAACAACAGAGCTAAACGTTGGCAGCTTATTTGCCTTTCTGCTTCCTCTTTTAGAATGATATATTTGTATCATTTATTTATCCCAAGGCAACTTACAGGATTCCTCCCCTCCTCTCAGTCTTATCCTGCCAACAACAACCCTGTGAGGTAGGCCAGGCCGAGAGTTCAAGACTGGCTCAAAGTCACCCAGTGAGCGTTGTGGCTGAGTGGGGACATGAACCCGCGTCCCACTCCAACACTCTAGCTACCACAAAGACCTTCAGCATTGCCAGTGCAGGAGAAATCCACCCCAACAGGGTCGTGGCTTCTTGTGAAGAGATGGCACTTTTGTTCGGGAAGTTAAAACCAGGAGCGGCCCCCTAAAGGAAATGGGATCCCTTGATTGCGCTGACTGGGAGGACAGTGCTCTTCACTGCCCTGCATGCACTTTCCCAGAAGCAGAATCAGAGCGAGTCAGAAGGGGCCTCCCGGGCTCCGCGCATGCAGTTCCCAAGCCCAGAGATGTTCCTACTGGTCTGTCAATAGAGATGCCCCCAAGAACTATTGCTGAGGAGCCTTTTAGAAGTGAGACACCTTCTGGTTAGATTAGAAATCTGGGCAGGATCAGAAAACCTTTTGTAGGAAGAACGCAGGGGTTCCTTCAGGTGATCTTCCCCCGCACAGCACTCTCTCTGCACTGCCTTGGAAGGTTCTTGCTTCTGTGTCTCAGTCTTGGCTTTGGCACAAAACAGGATCTTTGCAGAAGGATTGCCGGCTGCTAAGGAAATCTCAGGGGCTGCACGATTGATTCTCGTACGCAGGCCTTGTGTTGCCCCAAGAGGCATTTTAAAAGGCTAAAAGAAGGTTATTTTGGCTGCAAGGTTACCTCTTGATACCAGTGAATTAAGCTAGTATCTTAAGGCTTTCCATTCCTCTCTCTGATGAAGAGATGGGGATTAAAATTTTATTGTAAGCTGACCCTAATGTTCTTCTGTCTTTTATGCATCTCGGGATGTACAGATAATGGAGAGCCTTAACGTCGTATTACCCTGGGGAATCTGAACGAGTTCATGATTCCAAAACTGAGATTCTAGTGTTTTGGGAAAAGTCAAAGGTCGCAAAGCACAACTACTATGTAGTATATGGATTTTATCAGGATGTAAGTTGCCCAGAGAGCCTCTGGCTGGTGGGGTGGCTTAATCAATCAAATCAATAAATAAGGAGGAAAGGGGAGATATAAATACAATGCAGAGACAACAACATAACTGTGGATGCCATTTTTTTTTTCAATTTTCAGCAGAATCCGGTGGGAAGATAGCGACAGCTTTGCTCAAGCTCTGTAACCCAAATCACCAGACTGCTCCTGTGTGTGGGCTCCGTTGGATATCATGGCCCAGACTTGGAGCAGTACAGACTTCTGCCTAGTGCCACTCCCAAGGCAATCCGAAGAGAAATGGCTGGTTAATTGCTGAGAACTTTGGTCCAGAAGGGAGAGGGAGATTTTGCAGCACTTCCTAAGAATCCATCTTTTTTTGTTGGCAAAGATTACGATGGCTTTCGATGAAAGGCATGCAAGGGCCTGCCCTGAAGGGCCGTCCAGGGCCAACTGGAAAATGGATACTGTCCAGTTAGGAACTTTGGTTCTCAGCTTTGGTTCTCAGATTTCCCATGTTATCTTAGAACTCCAAACCTTGTATTACTGGCGATGCGAGACGTAACTCCCCTTATAACAAAAGCTGCTTCTATTGGTGGGGATGGATCATTCTGGGACTGCTTAGCTTGTTGACTTCCCTCTAGGAAAGAGGAAGCTATATTCCATAATACAGGTTGCTGTTAATGAATCTAACTGGTTCAGTTGGTGCTGGTTTTCCTGTTGTTCTACCTCGCCTGAATTGCTTCTATGTGGACACTTCGCCTCCCTCTTGTTCCTCTTTTGAGTCAGTTCGATATTTAAAAGGGCGGTTAGTTTATCAAGTAATCACCTGTGATGAACCATTTCTGAGGAAGTCTTCCACTAAATGAAACCGATTTGTTCCTTCCCACTCTAGAACTAGCGGGGGGAGGGGGGGGTCACCTGGCCCATCAAGGATAGCTGGACGTGCACATGGTGGGCATGTCGTGACCATAGCTGGCTGGAGCCGGGAGTCAGACTAGATGGCCGGGAGGCCCCTTCTGACTCACTCTGTTTCTATAAATTGCTGCATTCCCACTAAAGGGGACCACATCAGGATACAGTGGCTTGGATATCAGGGAGCAAAATTAGGGGGTGACATTTTTAATGGCTGATCTTCCATACAGGAACCTCTCAGTGGTGGCTCCTAGGCTGGGAACTCCTTCTTGGTGTCAACATTTCTTGCTGAGGTATCTTCGGCTTAAATGGGCTTTAAACATTTATTGTCTGGGCTTGCATTTTCATGAATTAGGTTGCTTAACCTCGTCATTAAAAAATTAAGGGACAATTTCTTTTTCATATTATATGTGCACTGTTTAATCAATCTGCCTTTGATGGGCCTGTGCTCCTCTAACAATCTTTTATGCATTTGTCTGATTGGGCTAAGCAGCTGTTGAATTTCATTTTGTATTTTTATTTTTCCAAGAACTGCCTCAAAGGATACTGGCTGGGTCCAGGCAACAAGACAGCCTATGTTCTAACAACAACCCATAACAGCTGACACTCAACCTCTGCATGTGGGCTATTGTGCTGCCAGAACACGATCACCTAAACCGGCCATAAATGAGTAAGAAGAAATAATTGATACTGTACCAGCCTCAGTCCTGATGCCAACCCACTCAGAAATGATCGCAGCATTTTAGGAACAGGGAGGGCAGACTGTGCGTCAAAGTGTTGTGCTTTAAAAAGAGCACTGGAGAGTCAAAAGCACAACTGGACTGTGACGGAAGCGCCCTTGGAAGCCATTCACTCCCACTATACTTAAGAATCTCATATTAAAGCAATTTTAAAGCAACATACAGAGGACAGTGTTGCTTCCCTGAGAAGAAGACATGCCGGAAAAGGTATGTTTTTATAGCAGGTGTCCAGGACCCAAAAGATTGGCCTAATTTATTGTGGTAGAAGGGGGGTGTTAAGCTGCTGAAGGGCTGTTTCAAACTCTCATGGTCCCATCTCTGGAATCCCGCCAAGAAGGCATCTCTTGGCGACTGCGCGGATTGTGTGATCTCCAATCCACTCCTGATGCCCGAAACCCTGCTCTGGTTTCCATGTGAACAGCTGTTCTAGTGTCTGCCATAAGATATTTGACAAAATGCTCTCTGTTTTCCCCTCAGACTCAGGGATGCACAGATTTTGTACAATCGGTTCTATGCTCTGCAGATTGTCTGGTACCTGAGGTTCCACTGTCCACACACTGATGGAATCAGTTTTTGTGCAAATAGCTTTGCATGTGTTTGCACAAATTTGCACTTCCAAAAATGTGCAGATCTCCCCTCGCCCCAAATATGCTTTAGCCTATGGGAGCAAACGTGACTTTTCAGTGGGCGCTTTTGCTGTAACTAAATTGGAGTAAAATTATGTGAAGGAAGAGCAAAAAATGGTTCTGGAGTCTGTGCCACTTGAGCAAGCTGCTGTGGGTTGGAGTCCTAGAAATCCAACGTGGTTTGAATCTGCTTTGGGTCTCTCCAACACCTCTCCCCAGATTTCCCTGTTTCTCTTGGGCTTAGCTGTGAGCTGCACAATAGGTGGGGGGTGGGGTGGAATGTGAGCATTCCCAGTAGCTGTCCAGAGTGCGCTGTTGAAATGCAACTGTTCTACACAGAGGGAAATTCAAAGCCAGCCACGGCCAGTGCTTGGATGTTGAAATATATCGCTCTGTCTCTGCATCTCTCACACACAGAGAACAAAGTGCAATACCAGGGTGAGAATGAGAGGGATACTCTGAGCATGTGTAATTTATGTGCACGACTACACAGAAGCAATATGAGAATTTGCTTCTACTGCTGTGACACTAAACACATTCACATCAGGATGGGCACAAGCTTTGTTGGAGAAAATGCTGTTTCTAAAGTCAAAACAAGAAAGCAAGTGGAGCTGGAAATACTAATTCTCTGCTCCACACAGGAAATCATTTAAGGCAGTCCAGTCCCATCAAAAAGTTATGCACGAGCTTTGAGAGGACCTGGCTGGCTTTGCTACCTATGAAATTTAAATACAAGCTAGTAATTATTTTTATATCTGCATAGATCGCTCTTAAGATATGCAAAGTGATGGAGGGCTGGGCTCTGATTTTTTTCCATTCCTAGCAATGTCCTTATGAGGAAGACTTATTGGAAAGGGAGATTTTCACAGGGATCTTGCAAAAATGTTCATGCGGTCACCACCCCACTGGACAGCTCCTTTCCAGGACACCTCCCAACCCCCCGCAGCCTTTCACGTCCTCGTACCTCATATTCCTGAGAAAGCTTCAGATTGTCGTTGGCTTTGAGGTGGTCCGTGTGGTCCGCCAGTTCCGATATGGGGATTGGTGGGTGGTTCAGCATAGCTAGAAGAGCGAAGAAAGGGGAAACACGGGAAGGGAGAAATTCTCCTTCAGTTAAGCCATCCGTCTGCAGCACATCACTAACACTGTACAGTTCAGATCAAAACAAAAACAGAACTGCAATGAAAGGTGGGTTAGAAAGGGTGGGCGATAGTGGAAAGAGGGCTCGAAATTTTGTCCTTGGAACTCAAAGGGGAAATGGAAGAGTCTGCCCATGATGGCCCCATACTAGGCATCAACCGAAAATGTGTGTTCTGTCTCAGGGGTGTGTGGGAGAAGAAAGGAAACATAAAAGACAGAGAAACAAAGGCAGAAAGAAAGAGGAGATTCTGACAGCAGACATTCAGAAGCAATTTCAAATGGTGAAGTTACGAGGTCAGGTTGGGGTGGGCGACGGGAAAAGCAAGCAAACCCCAAAAGGGAAACAGGGCAGCTGTATGTCATGGTGCCAACATGTGGAACAAATGGGTTGAGACAAAAATAAGCATCATAATAAAACACCCCCTCCGCAAACAAAACCCAAAATAAAACAATTGCACACACATATACATATGGAAAAGAGGGAGGGTGCAGCTGAATCAGTCAATGGGTGAGAAGAATGGCTTGGGGCAGATTCAGGAAAACTGTGGGGGGTTTCAAAAGTTGCCACGAGGTACAGAGAGAAGGGGCAGCCCTGTGAAGTGGCCAGGGAAATCAGAACCGAGTCTCCAGAAGGGTGGAAAGGAGGCCAAGGAAGCGCCCCTGTCCAAGTCCACCCAAGTTGTGGATTCCAGTGGATTGTGCCTCCTGGAAATAAGCTGCAGGCTTCCCTTTCTGTATGATGGGGCTCACAGCCCCATATTCCCAAGACCTTCTAATGTTCCTCTTCCTTTGGGAGATGCTGTTCACAAAACCATTTCCTCCCCTCAGTGAGCAGGGGTCAATGGGTGTTGTGAAGGCTATGCCCTGCTCATCTGTCAAAGCCAACCGGGGGGGCGGGGGACGGGCAGGTGATGCCTTAATACACTCTCCAGCTTGTTGTTGGCTCATGGATCTTTGTTGAAGCACAGGCTATTGTGCTGCCTGAGCTGCCTACATACAACCAGTAAGAAAAACCAGGTTTGTTGCTGGATCATGTACTGTGGGTTGTTCGCCATGGTTTGTTACCCTGGTTGGGTTCAGCATATGATAACCCACTTTCCCACAACAATCTGGAGGTTAGTGGCAACCCATGTTCAGCCCTTGAGTGAAGGTTGGGCCTCCACAAAGGGTGGTAAGAATCTGTGTTGTCTGAACTCAGGCTGGGTTCCATCAAACCATTGTCTGAATGCCAACTCTATTCTTTCCTAGTGCAGCTGAAGAACAGTATCACCACTGCTAATGGGTGGTTTGTTAGATGCAAACAACCCATGAAGAGAACCCGTGATTTGCTGTAGAGTTGTGAACTGTGGGCTGTTCACCCTCATTTGTGGTCTCAGTTGAGTTCAGACAACACAATAACCTGCACTTCAACAACCAACAACTCATGCGCAACCCATACTCAACCATTGAGTGTGGGTTATTTTTGCTGCCTGAACCTAATCAGAAGTGGCTACTTCAATGAAATCATTTAGGAAAAGGTTGTGAGAACGTGGCTATTTGAACTGCATTGATATTGGGAAAGGAGCCAAGAGTCCTTTATTCACAGAGAGGGTGAACAAGGTGACCCTTTTTCCATCATCTACACCCCACAATGTTGGAGGAAAAGGGCCAGGTACTTTTCTTTGACTGGAAGTGTTTTCCAACAGCAGAACCATGATTGGTTATTTGCAGTTTGGAGGGTAGAAAAATGACTATTTGGCACTGCCTCCCTTACAGAAAAATGAGAAGCAGACCAAAAAAACAAAAGGGTAGAAGGGTTTTGCATACTAAAGCCTCTTCCAGATGCCACAGTTCTTTTGACAGTGGTTTTGAAATGGGGTTCTCTCCATAACTGGGGAAGGAACCTCATTTCCTTGTGCGAAACCTGCTCCATTTGATCTTGAGGAGTCTTTCTTTATTTCCCACCCAAGAGCCAAATGTGGCCAAACTGAGAGTTTCTTCCCAGCTTCCATGAAATCACTTAACGTATTTGAAATGGCAAACGCACAATTTGTGCAAATTGCGTAGCTGGAGGCCTTAAAGTGGCCCAAATTTTCCTGGCTTTGGGGCAGGGGAGGCCTTAGATCTTACCCATTTTAAAGCAGAAGTTTGCATGCAGATTTGGCTTGCACCTGATTAAATGAGTGGCAAAGCAGGGCTGAACGCAGAAAATCCGTTGGATTTTCACTCCCCAATCAGATTTCTCACGCATCCCTACCGTCTGCTCCTGGAATTGCCCAAGCGACAATTTGAAATCCCAAAGTGGAGCAGGCTGTCTTAAGTACAATGTGCCCATCTAGAATGGCTGGCCAGGACATCTTGGCCTAAAACACCGTTCTGAGCCCCAGAAGCAATTTCTTTTCAAAACTAACCAGGCCCCAAACTAATCACCCTGCCCTTTCCCATTCTGGCAAGCCACGTGGCCTTTAGCTCCACAGAGCTTTTTTGCTCTTTCGGGCAAATTTACAACTGGAGCGGTGTGCAGAAATGTGTGCGCGCAGGGGGAAGAATTTAAAATGAGCTTCAGCAAATTGAATTTGAACAGCATTAAGGGAACGGGAATCAATACCGTTGGAATCACTATGCAAGACTGATGTCTGGAGTTGCAAGGTCAGATTAAGGGAAGGCAGAAATAGTGAACGGGGAATGAAATAATATTAAAGATACAAATAAAATTACTTTCCACACAATGTTCGAGCTTCGAGTGGAAACATGCACAAAAATGCCCACATTTTAAAGCTAAGCTGATTTATCGTGGCTCAGTTGCTCATCCAAAGAAGTACCTGCCCACAAAACTCTGCAGCATAAATTAGTTACAGCCCAATTGTATGTTCACTTAATCAGCAAAATAGCCCACCAGTTTCAGTAAGTAAGCATAGCAGTGCTGTCTGTCTTCAAGCCACTTGATACTTAATTATGGAGATGACAGAACTGTGAACTGCATTACATCAGATTATCACAGGTAAGGCAGGTGTGCACGTAAAGCTGCTTGTATGTAGAAAGCAAGCATGGTGGCAGGCTTCTGCTGGCATGCAGAAAGCTAGAAATTGGGTTTCAAAGATTCCATCCTTTTTCTCCTACCAGGCTCTTGAAAATGGGATTTTGCTTTAAGAGGGAAAGGATTCAAAATATCCCCCCTCCACCTGTAGCCTGACATTGTATGATTAAGTGATCACAACTTCTTTTCCAACCCCACCCTCACTTGGGGATTGTAGGGATGCAAAAGAGCCAAGCAAGACACGGCAGTTCGTCTGGTTTAAACAGAGGGTGGCTCTTGGCTCTTCAAAGCTGCTCTCAGATTGTGAAACATGTACACACATGCTGTGTTTCGCTTTTGAAGGGAGGTCTGAAGTGCTCCTGGAGCTTTGCTCAAGAAGATTCACTGGTGAGGGTGTCGGGAGCCAGGGGAAACGGGCCGGGTGCCATGGGAAGTGTATTTCCCCCAGCTCGCCTTCTGAGAAACCACCACAGTGCCTTGCAAATGGTAAAAGAAGTGGTAAGTGGAGATGACAGGGAGCCATGGAGAATTTCGAGCCCTATGGGGTGCGGCATGATTAAAGGGATCAGCAAGCGGCAGCAGGGATGGTGGCGGCACATAACCAAGTAACCTGGGATATCGGAATAGAGACGGCAATAGCCGGTGCTGCATTCACCAGTTTTACAGTGTGCTTTTGCAAAATACAATGTTCCAGGTGTGTTTCCTCGCTACCAAATCCGGCAAGGGAACACACTGCACTGGAGGGATCGGGCTCCACGCTCCCATGGCGAGTTTGGCAACACGCCTTCGTGTGTGGCAGAGGACCTAACGAGCAGCAGCAGACAAGCGATACCTAGCAACCTATGGGATGCACCTTACAAAGAAAGAAACAGCGCCAGCTTTTCCCTTTGGAGTTGCTTCCAAAGAGACCTTCCGCCTTTAAAAAAAACCGGTAAAGTCCTCCAAGACCCAGAGATCTCTGCCCATTCCTGCCTCTTCTTTACCCCCACAGGAATTGAACAGAGCTAAAGAATTCCGCAAGGGGGAGTGGTGACTTATCCTATGCCACCTTTCTTTCCCACCCTATAGGAGCCATCTGTGGTGCCAAAATCTCTTCCCACGACAGATGCACCACCACGAGTAGCTGCTCTAAAGCAGAAAATAAAAGCTGCAAGGACCGAGAACCTGCGCGGATGCTGCAGTTGGCAGCTGCCCCCAGCGTCAGTGCCCCCATGGGCCTTGCGGCATTTGGGTGCGTTTGCACCTAGCTGAGCCTCCCTGTGCAAGACCAGTGAAAACAACAGAGCAATCCTGTCTGCGCTTACTCAGAAGGAAGTCCGGCTGAATTGAGCGGGGCTTACTCCAGTGTGGTGTGATGGCACAGTCAACACAAGCAAGGAATGAGATAGTTGAGATGCTTGGAACTGCTGTGCATCAGGGTCAAAGCAGACGCTGGCAAGAGTTTGGTGCAAACCAAGGCAAAGCACATGAGGGAGCCGCTCCCATCCCGTGGGAAAGCATTGAAGTGCACAAAGGGAGTCCGGACCAGTCCCACCAGCACGAGGGCACTGTGCGATTCACCATGTGCACCGATCAGCCTTCTTGAAAGGGCTGGTCCTCCCATGAGGAGAGGCGAGGAGGTTCCCTGGGCGCAGATGCTGCGAGGAGGCAGCAAGGCGATGGAGCAGGAAGAGGTGGTCCAGGAATCCGGCTCTGCAAACACCTGCTGCCTTCAGGTGCGGTGGAGGATGTTGTCCCGGGACCAGTGCTGGAGGAACACCAGTTTTCTGCCCAGTTGGCTTTGGACATGGAATGATGGAGCACCATCTTGTCCCTTGTGTCAGGTGGCGATATGCCTTACCATGCTCCGCAGGGATGGGTCATCCTGCCCTCCTTTGGCGGACGCAGACACACAAATTCAGCAGGATTAAATTTGCCCCCGAGGGGAGAGTGATAGGCATGGGGGACACTGCAAGACATCACTGCCTTTGCTCTGGCTGGAGCTGTAATAGGAGATACCGGGGCATTTACTTGAGCACTTCAACCTGCAAAGCTTTTGCCCTACTACCGTGCTACAGTCCTTCCATAAAGGTAAAGTAGGTTTCTAGTCCTCATGGTTCTGAACAAAGGGCAGATTTAAAATGCGAAGCAGGAAGCAGCCTCCTGCCAGATCAGAAGCATCAGTTCATCAGACTCAGGGTTGTCTACCCCAACTGGCAAATCATCTCCAGGTTTTGTTCTTGGAGAAGTTAGGCACTGAACCGCTGTCCTTCTGAAATTTGAAGCAGGAAGTCTACAACTGACCCAAGATCCTCTCTGGGAGACACTCCCAAATCGGCAACCCATGCGGGCAGAGCAGCAGGATCTTCTAAAGATGGGAAGCTCGCTTGCCAGGGGAGCCACTTTTTTCCATGTCTGTTTCCAGTTTAGAGCTCTGCAGCTGGGACAGAACATTCCCCCTTCCCAAAAGTGATGTTTTTGGGTGTTGTGGGGTTCATACTGGCCTCTTCCCCATATTTGGGCATCCTCAGGGTCTCCTTGGAGGAAGGGGCACACACGTGCTATGGCTCCCACGGCCCCGCAAGATTCCCCGCAAATGGTGGGAAATGAGCTTGCCGCTCACGTCCTCCATCGCTGTGCAGGGAGAGACAGAAGCCCCTTCCCCCGACTCCTCTCCAAAGTCAGAGCAGCTTTCCGAGAAAGCTAGCTGCTGACTAGGGCCGTGCTTCCTGGCTTTGAAAGGGAGAGATCTTATGGGAATGAGTTCTCATCTAGCATTTCAAATCCCTCAAAATCTCCGTAATCTTGTTACTGCAAAGAACTCCAGTCGTCCCCGCTATGTGCCAGTTCATCTGACAGACAAAATCACCCAAACATCTGTTGTGCAGGCCACGAGACCTTTCTTCGCCAAGCGGCGGCTGCAGCTTAGTAGGGACAGCTTGTTTCCCCTCTTTCCAAAAACCTGGTTGTGAAATACAGACTGAGCGTGGGGGAGACTGCCTTTTCCCAAGACCTGCAGGGTTAGAGCTGAGGGGAGACCAAAAGATCCAAGACAGCTGCAAGGAGACGGGAAGGACTGTGCCGTACTTTCCTGAACGACCAAATCACTGTTCCTTTGCTTGATTTGACTGCATTTTTCATCCAACCTGTTGCCCCACCTGGGCCACTGGCCTTCCATCTTGGGCCTTCCTCGATCATCTTCTGCCATTTGGTGCCTGCCTCTTCCGGTGACCGGCAGGCCCTCTCCGCCCACGTGCTGCCATGCATTTTTCTCACCTGCACACCCTTTGCCTCCTGCCCTGGCCCGCCTCTTCTCTTTCCCCGCTCGTGTGTTTTCCTTCGCTCACTGCACACTGGACCAGCTGATCTGCTGTGCAGAGTGGAGCTTTGGCACCCTCTTCAAAGGTTTGTCCTGCTCGGCCCCACCAGGCCCACAGTCCTTCGGCATTGTCCTTGGGGCTCTTCCCCGTCTCAGCACCTGCCTCTTTCCAGCTCTGGGGGAACGTGCATTTTCTCCCCACTGCGCTCACGGATTCCACTCAAGTCCCCTCCTGGACGCCTCGTCATCTCATAAACTCCGTTAACCTGCAGAAGGGGTGTGTGTACTTCTCCACACCTGCTTCACATCTACCCTTCAGATGTAATAGCATAATCAGAGGGATGTGCTTCAATTACAGTTGCCAGTCAGCCGGACTTTTAATGGCTTGGCCAGTTTCATCTACTGGGCCAGTTGCCAGAAAATGTTCACGCTGTGATCATTTTCAGGATTTTACTACTTTCTCGAAGATCTTTGAAGGACAAATATATTCTGGAGCATGCCCAACACATCTCTGTATTTTAACCTTTTTAGCCACCACTTTCTTTTAAAACAGTCATTCTGCTCATGCTCAGAAAACAAATTTCCTTTAGACACTTTTGGATGGCCATGCTAAGGGTATTTCCTGCTTGTATGGTTAATTTGCACCCTAATGCTAAAAATACAAAATCATAAGATTGAAAACATATTAACTATTTGTACAGGTAACAGCATGTCCAGGGGAGAGTTATTTTTAAGTAAACACCCACAGGATCATGCAATTAAATCTTTTTGAAAAATCCTATGTTTTGCTCATTAAAAAAACACTTTGCATATGCTCAGAGCCAACCAACCTAGGGTGGCAAAGCTGCTCCTTGCCCCAAAAGGAAGCTTTGCTCCCAGATGAATCAGTGCCAAGTGTGGTCATCATTTAATGCCCATGTCTGCTGCTTTGGGTGGCAATTCAAAGCCCAGTTTTCTGGGAGTAAGACCCATTGAACTCAATGGGGCTTACTGCTGAGTAGACGGGTACAGGATTCTGTGACTAGGATGCAGGATTCTGCAATCCTGTTTGGGGATGGCAGAATCCCAGGATCACTGCAGAACAGACAGAGAGAAGGAAAGAAAGAAGTTGCAAGTCTGGGGGGCATTTTTATGAGACTGCTGGTGTTCCTCTGCTTGTAACAGGCTACAGTGGTACCTCGGCTCACGGACTTAATCTGTCCCAGGACTCTGGTCGTGACCCAAATTGGTCGTGAGCCAAGTCCAATTTCCCCATAAGGTTCAATGTCGATAAGGTTAATCCGTTCGGTAACTTTATTTTTAATCACAAAAATTTGAAGCAAAGTGGCAAAGAACAACAAAGATCGCGACCATCTCCCCGCTGCCCGAATGCGATTGTGCCAATGTTCCCTGCACGAGCGCGGCCATAGACGGGTGCAATCGTGGGAGCGCTTGGGGGGGGGGGGGGGGGGTGCTCACGATCGTCATCTGATGCGGAGTTCATGACCCGAGGCAGAATTTTTTAGAAATTTCTGTTCGCGACCCAATTTGGTCGTGAGCCAAGGCACCACTGTATATTGGATATGCTGACTGTCAAAATGGGGAGAGGCAGGAAGGCTGCCCCCCAGCCTGTTCCATCTGCCCTCATACTCAGCCGAATGCTGGGCCTCAGAGCTGCCACAAAGAAGGGGTGGGGAGAACTTTCAGCAGAGAATCCTTGGGTGGGAAAGGGGTTGCTAGCGTTTGCTGCACCCCACAGCTGCTTCCTAACATTGCTCTTGCTCATGTGTACGTTCTTTCTATTCGTATCCCTCCCTTCTATTCGTATCCCTCCCTAAATCTGTAATGTGAGAATACTGTCCTCCCTGGCAGGGTTGCTGTAGGGACTGTGACTGATGCAGGTGGTACAGCGTTGCCTTGACTGTACAACTTCAGACAGCGAAGTGGGGACACAGGGAGGCCCCATTTCAAAGTCAAACCCCCCGGCATGCAAAAGGGGAAAACCCCCAGTGCACTGAGGAGGAGGGTGGAGCTTAGCTGTTCAGCTCCTGGCATTTATTAGTCCGCCACTCTCCCACAGCGGATCATGCCCAAAAGAGCACCTGACACACAGTACCCCTTTCAAGGAAGTTGCACTTCAAAGCTGGAATGTGCTGAGCAAATTCAAAGAGAAGAGAATCCACCAAAACTCAAAGGAAAACCTGCCAAATACGCTCATTTTCTGACACACGGGGTTGAAACGCACACACACAAAGGCAGCGCACAACCAGACCACAGCATCACCTCGCTTCCACAACAGCTACTCCAGGGACACCTTCAACCATGCAATGCCCCTGGCCTACACCGGAGCCAAAGAGGCCACGAATGGGTTTCACAGCAGCACGTGGAAACACGGCGGGGCCTCTGAATGGCCGCCCTGCCATTTGGCGCACCCTTTTGACCTGCCCTGCCGCCACTCTTGCGCTCCTCTGATGCGTTGGGCTGCTCCATGCGAAGTGCAAGGGCAGCTGGGTGGACGACTGGCTGGGCGCCCAGCCTAGCCTGGCACCATCTGGCCACTGCCCGGGCCCCTGCCTCGACGGGGGGCAGCACTGCCGCGCCGTGGCGGCTGCTAACTCGCTTTTCCGGCTGCTGCTGACGAATGGTCCACTGCTCCCTGAATCGGCACCCTCAGACTCAAACCCTGAGGAGACGCGTCCAATCCTGGCCCATCCTGACTAGCTCAGTGGGTGCTGGGTTCCACGCTGAGCCTGCGTGGTCCTGGAGGTGTCCCCTTTGCCTCAGACTTGGAGGGATGGGCCAGTGACCCCCGCTGAAGACCACAAACAACCTGGAGGCCTGTCTCAAGCCATCCCCCGTCTTGTGCCGTCCAACCGTTTTGGAATGCAACCGCCGTCCTCCGCATTCAATGGGCATGTGGGCTGGGGCTCATGGGTGCTGCAATCCAAAACATCTGGAAGGGTGACCAGGTGGGGGCTTGGATGGACCTGGGCCCTGAAGTGGTGCTGCACTCAGCAGGTCCCGCTGGTCCGAGAAGTCCCGGGTCAGCCTCCTCTTCTCTCACCTGGGCCGCCACATCCTCTGCACAAAGGTTTCTCTGGATTGGGGCCCAAACCAAGAAAGGAATGAGGAGATATGGGAATGGCCTCAGGAGATCTTTCCCTCTCACTCTGGGGGAGATGCATATTGTGAAAATGTTGCAGAAAGAGGGGTTGCAAACAGGGGGGACTGGTCCTTTGAGGGCACCATGATTGAGGGACCCCCCAAAACCTGGCACATTGGGCGAGCTAGCTTAGGCCAACGGCTGACTTGCCAGACTCTATATTCTGAATTCTTTTAAATGTGTTATTTGTAGGATAATTATTAGGGCCTTCAGTAAAGGCACGTGACTGTTATATACACATATAAACACGGTCATCAGCAACCTTGGCTTTAGGTTCTTGCTTGGGGGTCATTTTGCAAAAGACTTTTTGCTTCAAAGACTGTAAAACTGGAAGCACGGTTTAGACAGACAAATGGCATGAGGGATGAGATGGCAAAAGCCACGAAGATGCAGAGAAACAGGGAGAGAGAGACAGAGAGACTGAGGATGGGAGAGGAGGAAGTCTGGCAGAATGGAACCCCAAAATGGCGGGGGAGGAAGCACAACCCATGAAACGGACAGGAACAAAAACACACAGGAACTAACTTTCCAGGTCAAACTCAGGGTCACTGAGAGGGCTGCTGAGACCAGAATCTGTAGAAAACAGGAAAACAAAAAACAAACAAACAAAAAAAAACAAAATATATATACTTTTATATAAAAAAAGCTATGCAACCAAGAAAAAATGAACAGAAAAAAGCAACACAAATTTAAGAGGAAATGGGAGGGGGCTGCTAGTGGGGATGTCCTTTTATTTTTTCCTGTTCCTCTTTTTTGTGGGTGGGGCAGGCATTGTTTCAAGTTCTTCATCCATGCGAGGGAAATGCCAGAAGGGATGGAAGGACGAAAGGAGACGAAGACTGAAGAGAGTGGGGCGGCAGTTTTGATTGCAGGCTGTTTCCCCACCACTGATGGGGCACATGCTCTATAACCGATGTGATTATATTTGTTTCCACCACTCCCAACTGAAGTAAAGTTGCATTGAGAAAACAAATACTTTCTGTCCTCCATCAGCACAAAGGTCATTGTATGTTAATTTCTGAACAAGTACTATCCAGTTTCTATCCCCAAAATTTTGAGCCGTGAATTCAGCTCCCTTTTGTCTTTACCCATCATGTTCAGCTGGAAATTCATACCTAGCCTCCTTCATTAAAAGAATACATGAATATCACACACTAACGTGCACACACCATACACATGTAGAAGCAGGTATCTATGATCAAAAAGGGGGGTTATCCTTGCCAAACAAAGGAACTGGAAGCAAAGAAAAGTCCAGTGCAAAGGTTGCTCAAATATTTATATTCCCCCCCCCCACAAAAAAACCTGAAAGTTAATCAAGCAGGGGATATGTATGAAACATACACACAGATAAAGACAGAGGTTTTGCCTTGCTACCTAGTAAGCATAAAACTACCTTCTAGGACATCTCATTATTACTAAGTTCAAATCTACCCCTCTTTCTTCATAGGGACTTACGCAGTCCCCTCCCCGCACCAGCTGGTCCCCATGACTTACTCTCAGGTGGATCATCACAGAAATGTGGGGACCAACCTGGCCTCAAACAGAGAAGGGACCTTCTTTTACACACACACTTGCCAGGGTGAATGTCTAAAAAATCTTCAAAAGGATGGACTGCCGCCTCGGTGTTGCTTCTTCTCTTTTTCCTCCTCCCTCCTTATCTCTTTTCTTCTTGTGCCATGTCTTGTAGATTGCAAGCCCACATGGCACCAGCTGTTTTGTTATTAAACTACACGAGGTACTTGGGATTCTCTTTTGGCTACGGAGCAGGGAAATTCTGCTGTAGCATTAAGTAAAACCCAGTGCTTTTCTGATGCCTTAGACTGCAGGCCTCTTCCCCGTGAGCACCGTCTGTGCAAACTGGTAGGAACCATTGACCAAAACACTTAAGAGGGCACAGAGGGCTGCTGTACTCGACTAAGTAAAAGCAGAAGGAACTGAAAGTGAAGCTCAGGGAACCCAGGTTCCATTTGGATGCCAGGAAGTGCTTCCTGACAGTCAGGACCCCGAGGGTGTGGACTAGGCTTCCCCGGGAGGTGGTTGAGGCCCCATTGGTGCGGGTGTTCAAGGACAGGCTGGACGTCCACATGGTGGGCATGTTGTGAGCGGAGAGGGCTGGAGCCAGGGGTCAGACAAGATGGCCCAGGAGGATCCTTCTGACTCGCTCTGTTTCTATGTTTCTATGAAATAATCCCATGCAGCTACCTCAGTTCCCTCATCTTCCTCCACTGCTGCACCCTATGCCAGATGTTAGATTTGTAAGCTCCTCTGGGGCAGGGATCTGTCCTTGTGTACTGAAATAACATTCCCCCTTTCTGTTCCTGCCTCAGTCTCCCTCCCTGCTTGCTCTGTTGTTTTGCACTGTGCTGAACTGTGGATTGTAGGCTGCTTGGGGCAGAGTCTTTAAGTCGGAACAACTTGAACTGAAGAATTTGGGCAACTGAGATGGACTGAACTTTGAGAGGGAAGTCAGGAGAACTAAGACAAGTTCAAGCTGATTCACAGAACTCGAAACTGTCCAATTCTTAGAGACTTCCTGCCTACTCCCAGAGTTCCTGGGCGAGGCATTTCAGCAATGGATTCGAATCCTTCCACCTCATCTGGTCCCACCACGTTTAAAGGCTCTTTCATAGGAGTGGGCCCAATCCGTACAACCACTTCAGTACATTCAAACTTTTGTGTGAGATCATGAGGACTAAAACCTTACCCTTGTATCACACATGCAAAAGTAATGCTGAATTTCTGCAACCAACTGCCTGTTCTGGGGGTGCCCCCTGCACAACACATACAGAAAACCCTTCTGCCTGATTCTCTAAATCTCTAAATTAGAAATACCAATTTACAAAAAAAGAAGTCAGGGTCGGGCAGGGCGGGGGGAAATGGGGCAAAAGGAGGAAAAAAAGGTGAAGTGAGACCCGGAAGCTGGTTTCCTCCGGGCAGAGGGAACACATGACAACTCAGCTTGGAGGCGGAGGGCACCTCCCCGTGGCTGGGAACACGGCACTCCCACAAGCTTTGCGAGGGAGAAGAGCAGAAAGATTTTGTACACGTGTCAGGAAACAACACCATGCAGAGAACTGCTGGAACCAGCAATGCTTTTGACCCAGTGTTCCTGATGCCCTCTTGCACACGGGAGGGAACGCCTCTTTTGAGACAGCACCGAGGCCTTCTGGAGCAGCATGGCACATCTTGGAATTCCCCACTCACTTTCTCAAGGATGGGAATGCCTCTTTCAAAGTGAAACAGATGCTTTTGGGGCCTGCCTGATGAATGTCTGTGCTATTATCTGTATTTATCCATTACATTTCTTTACCGCCCATCAGATCAAAGGTTCCCTGGGCAGATTACGCTGTCCCTTCAGAAGAGCCCTTCTCAGTTTCTTGCCACAGAGAAGGGAAAGCCTCTTCTGCAAGAGCACATGCTTCTTGCTGATGCGCACACACATGCATTTTTGCTTAATGAGCAAGATGCTAAACAAGACACCTTCCTTCTCACACAGGAGGAAATGCCTAGTTTGTCTCTTTCCGGCTGCATTTTTTGAGAAAAAGGCACTGGTATTAAAAATAATTAAAAGCTGTGTTTTTAAAATATGCCCCCCGATTAATCAGAGGTATCTTTTTAAACTGATAAAAATGTTTTAATTGCTTTGCTTAATGAATCATTTAATGGATCAAAATAATTAGGGTTCTAAGCCAAGCTGAATTTTGTGGAATAAAAGAAAAATATCAGAGTTGCACATTCATTCAGCCTCTTATTTTACATAATTTATTCAACATTTTTAATCACCCCATGTGATTTATCCTGGTTTTGCTGACCCTGGGAAATGCTGGGTGGGTGGGATTATGAGGGGCATTTGCCAACCAAAAATCTGATCTAGCTGTTCTGAGATTTCAACTGGCAATATGCATGTGCTTTCAAGCCCATCTTGGAACAATCAGAGCTAGGAACTTGGCTTTTTAACAGTAAGCAGACATTATCACAAAGCTGCCTTCATTGTCCAATACCATCTCTCCTGCAACTTTCCTGTTGGCATGGGAAATGGCATGCACGGCTCTCCCCTTGCAAACGGGATCCCATGTTGGGAAGGGCTGCAAAGCCCGCTGCCACGAGTTTGTGGCACATGGGCAGGGTTCCTACCTTGCCTGCACCATGCCCACCCACGATCGCGCTTCCTCCAAGGCCCTCCTGGGGATGCCGGGTAGCTGGCGGGGCGAGCTGGGTGTGGGGCGGTGTGTGGCCATTACCTGGGGTCTGGAAGTTGATGCGCCGCATCTCCACGGGGTCCTTGGGGTGATGGGGCGTGATCTCAGCATTGTTCATTATGCACTTAATCCGGGGCTCGGAATCCTTCCGTTTGCTGAGGAGAAGGAGCAGAAAGAGACGGGAAAACAAGAGAAAAACACGACCGGGGAGAGATACAGGTGGCTTCTTTGAGCGTAAGGGCTTCCTTACGCTCACCGTCTTCCCTGAGTTGGAAAACCACAGCCACAGGGCCAAATCCAAGATTCTGGGGGTCTCTGCTGGCCGTATACCCCAGCCCCTTCCCTGCCAACCAAACGCTGGGTGATTTCCTGGCTTTTGAGCAGTTTCTCTCCAATCTAAAAGTCCGAATGGCCTCTCCTGACACTTACTTACTAGAACCACTTTAACCTACAACATTCAGGGGTTTGCTGAAACTGATTCTGGCCTTGGGATAGATACAGGGCATTTCTCAGCCCTGGCCTACCTAAACGCTATTTTTGTTAGCCAGACAATCCACTGGGAAGCCATGCAGACTCTAAGAGTTCCCCAGACTTCTTATAGCTGAGGGTAAGAAACCGAAAGCACAGTTTGCAAACCTGAGTTGGCCAAATATTGAAGTATGAAGAGGGCCTTTTGAAATCAGAACAGACCTAGAGAGGTTATGCAGGAAAGGAGGGATTAACTCTGACAGCTCAATCAGAAGGTGGAGACCTCTTGGCTAGTCCTGGGGTGTCCACTGCAAATGTCCTCCCTTAGGAACAAACATTTTTGCTGCTTGATTATTTGAAAAGGGTCTGCAAGGTCATCTAGTCCACCCCACTGGCAATCTTCTATCAAATGGAATTGTGAAATAGCCCTTTTTTGTCATTTGAACCTATTGTTTTGGGTCATACCTTCTGGACACCTATTCACTCCAATTTGTTTTCAACAGATTGCTATCATATTGAACTGGTTTGATAGAATGATAATGCAGGTTAGGCATGGATTGCTGTTGAATCATGGACTGTTGTTATGTGTGAACCCTGTGGGTTGTTGATTGTGAACAATTCACAGTTCACAACCTGTGGGATCTCCTCCTGGGTTGCTTGTGGCTGATAACCCCTACCTAAAACTTAGTGCAGAGTTCACAAATAACAACAGCCCACAGTCATGATTCACTGACAACCCACACTCAGCCCATGATCTGAGTTGTCACTGCATGCTAGGCAGGCCACTGCAGAGAATGGAAAGCCAGTAAGTTAGCAAGCCCAGTGGTTACAGTCCAAAGGCCTAGAGAAACAGTTCGGCCTCCCTTGGTTTACTTTGCCTGACCCTCTCTCTAGATTATCCTTCCCCAAATCGGGACCTTCCAGACCCTGGAATCATAGATTAGCAGGCCATCAGGTCCAACCTCCTGCTGTTGCAGGACACCAATTTCCACCATCTTAACTGGACAACAGCTCCCACCATCCCCAGGTGTTGTAGGGCATTGGCAGATGCCATGGAGTGTGGCCAAGGACGTGTCTCCTCCCCCACCTTTCTTGGAAATGTCACAATATCATCCTTTTTTTGGGGGGGGGCACTCTTTTTCTCTTTGAGGGTTTAAGCTGGCCGGCCTTTGATCTCCACTGACATTTTAACAGTTCAGCCCTGTCTTGAAGAGCTGTGTTTGTTCCGTGGGTTTGCATTCTGCTTTCTAATGGTGCTCCTGACTTCCACCTGGATTGCTTCCACCGGAGCAGACGGAGCCCCATGTAAATCCTTACCTGTCAGGCTTGCTGTCCGGGGAGCGTTAAAAAAAAAACGAAGTGGAAGAAAAGAAAAGACAAACAGGAGGGTTAGAAAGGGAGCAGCAGCTGTGAAGCCCCACAGTTCCCCTGGGCAAACCCCACAAGCCAGGGCTCTCCACCAGCTGACCACCTTCCATACGTGGTGCTCTACTGTCTCATAGATTTCCTAGGCTGGAAGCCAAGCAGACAAGGGAAAGTAAGGACTCAGGGCATCCAGGTTCTACTCTCCAGTCAGCCAGGAAGCTAACAGGGTGACTTGCGGTCCGAAATAAGCCTACCTCACAGGGCTGTTGTGAGGACAAAATGGGGAGACGCTTACTAGGTGACTCTGGGGCCAGCTGCTGCTCCTGGCCTACCTTATAGGATTCTGCGGGGGAGAAAAGGAGAACAGGAACAAGGAGATGCAAGCAGTTCTGGGTTCCTCGTAAGGGGAAAAGCTTCCTTGCCTGAAATGCTGGACAGCCTGGTCTGTGCTGGCAAGACAGAGCTAACTGATCCAGTAGCCTGGCTCTGTTCCTATTTAAACAAGCTCTGTTCAAAAACATGAGGACTAGAACCCTTTTTTTTAAGGGGAAAGGAAAGAGCTCCGCATCAGAGCACAGATTGGCCAAATGTCCAACCAGTACAATTTCATTTATGGTAGGAAGCAGAGAGAAAACAAGTTCCTCGCCTAGCAGAGTGGATGTCACCATGCTAGTTCCGATACAAATCTGATCCGTGCATTTCTGAGCAGGTTCAGCTTGAGAGAGGCATGCCTTCCTGCAAGCTTATCTTAGGACAGGGAGAATCGTGGGAACAGTTTGCTGCTGGCTGAAGCTGGCCTTTTCTGTCCTGAAGAGAAGCAGCCAAGAAAAGAAGCTTTGAAGGCGCTCCTGATTTGCCGGGCTTAGCAGCGAAGGAGCTGCGTGTTTGGTGGCAGGCGCCAGCTGGTGGGGCCAGGCATTTGCGGGGAGCAAACCAAGCTCTGACTTGGTCCAGGTTGGAGCATGGCGCACAAGCAGAGCATGGCGCGCTGGTTACGCCTTCTAAGACGGCACCTACGCAGTTCAGCCAACTTTCTTTCGCTACCCCTGAATGGCGCGACTTACAGTTTGGCCCTTACATATTCTGCATCAGGGGTGGAGAGCCTTCACCAGCCAGATGCTTTGGACTGCGGCTCCTTCTCCAGCCCCAACTTGCCTGAGGATGATGGGAGGGGTGGTGGAAACAATCTGGAGGGCACAAGCTGCCCACCCCGATGTCAAGGATGCCTTGGCAGCAAGACAGGTGTGCCACCCTGAAAAACGGAGTCGAGGCCGTAATTCTCTCCCTCCTTCCAAGCTGCAGCAGATAATGGCCATGTAACTAGAAGCTTCATTAAGTTAACGTGAGCCGACCAGCCCAGCTTCAGCAGATAAGCGAAGTGCACAGCAAGGAAGAAACCAGCATGGTTAGCTATGGGTCCCTCTGGGGAAGAGGAGGCTTCCAAACCGAAAGCGGCTCTTCCTTCCCAAACTCCCACTGTTTCTTTTCTTTGCTGCCTCGATTCCGTCACAGGCTGATGTGGTGGATCTCCTTGCTCGAGGGGAAATTTCTCGGGGCACCTGGCCTGCCCTTTCTCGTGGATGCTGGGCTCTGGGGTTCAGGATGCCTGACCCTGCCTATTCCTCATTCGCGTGCTACCTGGTGTCTCCGGGCTCTACCTGATGCTGGCGGGTTTCACTCGCTGCAGCCTCTCTGCTGCAGATCACAGCCCTCCTCCTGCTCCTTGTCTAACTGGACCGTGTTCCCACATCCCCAGAAGGAAATTCTGCAGGAGTCACAGCCCAGTCCCGACACGAGGCAAGAATTCGAGCACAAAGAATACTCTGCGGACCGGCAAAGCCCCCAGCGCAAGTGCCCCTGGAGCCCCCCCAAGAGCAGTCTGGGGCCCCTCCCGCAGCAGCCCGTGGGTCTAGGCCCAGAGCGCTTACTTTTTGTACAGGAGGATTGCGATGACAATGCAGATGATGAACACCACCGCCAGGACGGGCCCGATCACCCAGATGAGCCCCTCCTCGCCTTCGATCTTCGGCTGGGGGTCTGCGTTGTCCACCTGGATGGGATCGGAGAAGGGGCTGGCCGCGTACACCTGGCAGCGAAGTCAAACAAGGGAGGGGAGGGAGGGCCTTGTGTAAGAAGACGGCAGGAGCAGTATCTGCATCCATCTCCTTGTGCGGCTCTTATTAGGGAGGGAAGAGCCAGAAAGAAGCGGCTTGTGATGGGGAATCAATTCGGCTCGCATGTAGGTCAGCTCTTATGCGTCGGAGCAGGAGAATTAAAGAGGGGAAATCGCACCTCCCGGACAGAATGTCCTCAGAGGGCTGGAAGGATGCCTGCCGGGTCAGATGGAAGGATCCTCCAGCCAGATGCCACAAGGGAAGCCCATGTGTGGAGAATGCACACATCGGCAACTGGTGTATGCAGACACACAACCTCTGCATATGGCCATCAGGGTGAGGAACCATAGAGAGCCCAATCCGCCATGGCCCAATCCCCTTTTAAAAGCTGTCCAAATTGGTGGCCACCATGAAGGCCAGCGTGAGGTTGTGGCTAACAGTCTGGGCCTGGAACTTAAGCAGTCTGGGTTTGAGTCCCTGCTCAGCCATGGAGCCAACTGGGTGGCTCTGGGCCAACCTCAGACTCAGCCCAGCCTACCTCACAGGGTTCTTGTTGTGAGGATAAACTTGAGGAGTGCAAGAAAATGGTGTGAGCTGCCTTGAGTTCTTGCAAAGGAAAAAGAAAGGGGGTATAAATCAATAGATAAATCCCCCCAAAGTGAATTCCACACTTTAACTCTATTCCATGCAACAAAACCCTAAATAATCTCTTTCCTGATTTTCCCACCAATCAGCTACTTTCCTGCCATGTCCACCATTTTTTAAACTAACACGTCCTAATTTTCAATGCTTTTTAAAAAAAACTGCTGTCCTGCCCACATTTTGCAGCCTTTCTGTGATATTCTTTAAGACCTTTGTCCTTGCAGCTGCTTCAGGTTCATTTCTGGATAATGCAAAGCAGAATATGAAATTAAGCAAGCTAACACTCTGTAAAACATTGTACTACAGTTAAGTATCACTTTCAGCTACCATTCAATATTCCTTGCTTGTTTCTTCAGCTCATGGACACTAATAGACAAGCTGTACAGTTGACAATGCAGCCCTGCCTGGAATACTCTTTCCCCCCATATTAAAAGGAACCCAGTAGATTCTATGGAGTGCAGTAGATTTCCGGCCCCATTGCAAGGACCTGGTGCTGATCCTTCATGTCCTAGTTTTGGTCCAAGTACCTAAAGGAACCGCTCCCACATACCAGCACAAGACTGCAAAGCACCTTGAAAGTCAGCCAGTCCAAGCCTGTCAAGAGACCTTAATCTACTTGGTGGTGAAGCTATGCCATCAATCTATCCATCAATCGATCAGTCAAGGATCTGGCAGCAACAGCACCTCGTGACAGATGCCGGCCCACGGTATTTTCAGACTGGAAGGTTTGGAATGTAGGAGAGCAAAGTGTAGCCTTCCAGCACCATCCTGATTTGGGTTCAAAAGAATAGTGCCCCATCGCCACCGCAACTTTGGATTTAAGAGCTTGGGTAGTTGCTTTTCTTTTAGTTGCTGAGAAATGAGTGTTTTGTGGCTGGATAGGCCCACCCTCAGCAACCTTATTATTAGCAGGCAAGCTACCCTGTGGCAGCCATTTTGAGAGGGTGCTCATGACTCACCCAGAATTCTGAGTGTGCCCCCTCTGTCTCAATCTGCCCGAGTGGGTGCACAATCGAAATGCCCCTCCTTCCACCCAGGCAGTTGAGAGGGCACTAATGTTGAGGAAAATTACAAGTTTCTATCAAGTCAAGAGCAGCATGACATGAGTGGAGGTGGCCAGAGCCAGGGGTCAGACTAGATGGCCTGGGAGACCCCTTCTAACTCACTCTGTTTCTATCTCTTTCAACAGAAAGAAAAATTTGCCTGGAACTGCACTGGTGTGAGGCAAGATCCCTTTGATTCTCCAAGGCCTTTTAGGGTATTTTAGAATCCGATCTCTCATCCTAATTCATGCTTTGTCCAGTTGTTCCGTTTTTTGAAAATGATGCTTGTACTTCATCATTCATTTCTGGTTGGCCTGTTTTGCGGAAGGTGGCATATAGGTCCCCTACGAAATAAAAGTAACACCCGAAGGTGGAACATTTTGGCATTACTTTTAATGGGGAGCAGAATGCAAAAGGGCCTTTGCGAGGTCTAAGCTGACCTGGAACCTCTTTGTTGATGGGAGGAGCGCAAGCGCCGCACCCTTGCAGTGGCCCACAGAGCGGCACGGCTTCTCTGTTCTTGGCAGCCTTAGCCATCACCCTTAGGGGGGGCAGGTGGGAGCCCTGGTCGCACAGCTAACGGGTGGCAGGGAGTCGCAGGCCACAGCACCCAGAGGGCCTCAGAGCTCGGAGCTGAGCTGGTACATGTGTGTCCAGGACTCAAACAACATGAAAAGGACACCTCTGCATTCTAGCCATGTGCAGAATGCTCCACTGTGCACAAGGAAGAATGTTTCCATGAATCAGGGCACAACACGCAACACACTGGAGCTTCCCGCAGTGAGGAAACGTGGAGACTGGGAGGAGACTCACAGCCTCGCTGGCGTGCAGCACAGCCAGGACGAACATGACGTATTTCTGCCCGGCCTCCAGGGCTCTGTTCTCAAGCCCCTCGTAGCGCTTCATGTCCCCCAGGACGAAGGAGGAGGGCAAGGAATGGAAGCGGGCTGCGATGTACGGCTTGCGCGGGTCCAGCTGGCGGGAGTGGCGGAGGCTACGGCGCTGCAGTCTGGAGATCTCCTGAATCAGCTGGGGAAACAGACACATGCGGAGCATGAATCAGAGAGGCAGCGCACAGGAGAGAAAAAGGGAAGGAGGCCGCAAGGCCCGAAGAGCGGGAAAAGAACGTGACCCTCTTTCTCATCTGCCCGCTGCCGAGGGCGATCTGGCCGAGCTGAGAGGAGAGGAGGCCTTTCAGTGGTGATCGCGTCCTTGGAGGCCTCTCAGGCTCCTGCTTCAGGAAGGCTCAGGAGTCCCAGCATGTTAACTTGGCTCTAATATGTTATCACATGCCTGTTTATGCCCCATTTGTATTGTTTTTCCCCTTATCAGGCATGCCACCCCAAAATAATTGCAAATAAATATATGAAGGGATGGAGGAAAGAAGCCTGCAGGTGGCACAGAAGCACTGAGTCAGGTGTGTTGTGAAAACAAAAATTCTCTTTCTAAGCAGCTCTGACCCATGAGGAAGATTCACATCCAACGGTCTGGAGGCAAAGGAGGTATTTGTGCTTCCAGTGCTTGCGGGTGAAGACCTGCAATTTGGAAGGCATAGCTCTCAATGAACCTGTTAGATGGGTACCAAATACACCCCAGAGCACATCATCCTCAGAAGTCTGCTCTGCCCACAGATTCTGAATCGAATCCCCTCCAGAGGGACAGGATGCTGCATTTTCTTGATCAACTGATTTATTAAGAACATTTCTACCCCATCTTTCCCCAGAGTCTTAGGACAGAGCTATGGCAATAACGCACAACACATAAAAGCCATTTTAAAAACAGCATCGGCACTTGAAATACTGGGAAAATAAAAAGGGTTTGGCCTGGCGCCGAAATGAATAGTGTCAGCGCCAGGTGCACCTCTCTAGCGAGCATGTTCCACAGCCAGGGGCCACCACAGAGAAGGCCAGTCTTCTGATCTCCTTCAAAGAGGGCTCCTGAAGAAGGACCCCCGACCTGGATCTATTAGGGGGTGGGCAGGTATATATGGAAGGAGATGTTCCTTCAGATACTAGGTCCTAAACCATTTAGGGCTTTATAAGTCATCATGAACACCTTAAATTTGGCTCCAACATTCAATTGGAAGCCAGTGCAGGTGGTAAAGAACCAGTATGATATGTGCAAATCCATCGGTTCCTGTTACCATCCCGACTGCTCGATTCTGGACCAAACGAGGTATCTGGACCATCTTCAAGGCCAGCCCCGTGCAGAGCACATTTTGAGCACTAAATTCCTCTGGAAAGGCACAGAATACACAGGCAGGGAAAAAGGAGTTGCTCTGTAGCAGCGTGCGGCATGTGCCGTGTGGAGGAGATGCCCTTTAGGCTGCTGGGTTCTTTAAAGAAGGGACGGACTTGTGGTCCTCCCCATGACAGAGTGATTTCTCCCTCCTGTCCGCCAGAGAGGGCTTGGAAAACTTTTCGCTGGGGTGTTACATCCTTGAACAGGGCTTTGGGTTACAACTCCAATAATGCTTTACTGCTTTCCCATATGTTCCATGACACAACCACCAGGTGGCACTGCAGCCCAAGGGAACCGTGAAAATACACCAGCTTCTCATTCCGGTTGGTTCCACCATTTCCCAATAATACCA
The DNA here is from genome assembly GCF_004798865.1 of Varanus komodoensis. Classification (NCBI taxonomy): domain Eukaryota; kingdom Metazoa; phylum Chordata; class Lepidosauria; order Squamata; family Varanidae; genus Varanus; species Varanus komodoensis. The sequence continues at coordinate 893,469 of NW_025336587.1, read as the reverse complement.
CACTTTCCCCAGTGTGCAAGCAAGTGGAGGAAGTGGCTGCAAAGACAAAGGAGCCCTGCAGGAGGGCAGTTCTGTGCAAACCTGCCAGGAACGACCATGAGTGGAGAATCATGAGCACACAATGAATGCTGGGTGAAGAGAAGCACATGACTGTCTGCAGGGGGCAAGGCTTCTCCATTTCAGTCCTAAGGGGTGAAGACTGGAGGAAATTTCCATGCTGTTTTGCAGGGTGCGTACATCGATCTATGCAAGAGGCATTGCTGGGTGGATGGCAGAAGGTCAATTTGCCCGAGAATGCCAAGTTTTGAATCAACCTCTCCCTTAACACCTTGAAATCTATCTTTAAAGAAATGGCACTGAAGTGCTTTTGACAGCTGACACACCACAGTGCAATTATATCTGTAATTTCTGTCCTTATTGTGAAGGGTTTTAGCAAACAAAACCACAATACGGCTGCTGAAATAGCGATGGCTGGAAAGACAGTGGTGTTGATTTTTTCCAAAAAAGGCAGTGCTAAAACCCTTTTTCATTGAAGCATTGTTGCCTTAGCATTACAATACGAACATAAAGAAGCAGCAGTAGCCACAATGGACTTTTAGCAAATATTAAAAGAGATGTGCATGGAACAACAGAAGAAATGCATGCCTGGAAGACCGCCGATGCAGTCTGCCCATGAACAGTGAGTCAACACCGAGCGCTACCGCGCAAACCAGCCAAATGCCCCATTTGATTTCATTTCTGTAGTGCTCAAGAGCTAAAAAATCGAGTCCCAAAACACAACATGGTAAAAATGTAGCAGAAAAACTTCCGCATGCAAAGATGTTAAATAATTTAAAATGGCAAGGAATACAACTGAGAACGAAATACCAGAATTTCCTAGGGGACATTAAAAGCCGCACTGGAGGCCTCAGAGTGGAAAAATGCCTTAACTTGGTGCTGAAAGATGAGCATTTTGGTACCAGGTAAATCTCAGTGGGAAAAGTATTCCCATGGGGGGGGGGGGCGGGGGGGCCAGCACAGACAAGGCCTTTCCTTATTATCTTCCAAACCTCTCTCAGAGAACCTGGGTGGGTCCCTCCATTCCAGGGATAGGCAACTCCGTGCATTTGGTATTTAAAATGCAGCGTAATGGCACGCAAGCCAAGAGGTCTAACTGGGACTGGGGGTGGGGGGGGGGGCTCTTAAACATGCAGAGCATGTCTTGACCATCTCTAAGCAACGGAGGAGTCTTTGCACCTCGGCCTGGATCAACCTGTCCGGGACCATGAGATGTTCCAAGCAAGCTGGGCCTGAGGGGACAGACCTGCACTGACTTCCCTGCTCCTTTCTTGCACTCACCTCTTCCAAGTCCATTTCCTCAGGGCTGCTGTACGGGTTCTGGAACTGGCCACTTCTGGACTTCTTCAGAGGGACAACCACAATATAATAGGCCCTGATTAGCCAAGAGAGACCGAGAGTGAGATCAGAATGCAGAACGAATAACGAAAAGAGAGAGTACTTCACATGCAATCTGCAAATGGGTATTTGCATCATGAATACAGGAACATGTGGGCTGCTTTTCCTGAAGTCTGCGTGTGATTATTTTTAATAAAGCATTATTTAATAAAGCACTAATACACAGGGATCTACCTACTTACCCACCCACCTATCCATCCATAACTCATGCTATGACTCCTTTGCAATCCCATCCCCACACTTTAATGCTTTGATTTATTCTATCCTCCCCTCTCCCCTGCTTCCGTGTGATGTGGGCTGCCTTCATCTTCATTGTGCACAATAAAAACAAATTAAGAAAAGGAGAAAAGCGAAGAGAGAAGAGCCCTTCCAGCCAAGAAGTAGAAAGAAATGCTAGAAGGAGTGTGGAGGCTGAAGGTGCAGGCGACCATCCTGTGTGGTCGCCTTGCTTGCCCCCCTCCTGCAAACCTCTTTGCGGCAACCTCTGGAGCAGAGCTGCAGAAACTCGCATCCAGGAGCCTGGCAGGATGGATCTGGGCCACCATGAGCAAGTGAGCAGCCAGGAGAAAGGAGAGCCAGTTCTGCTTGGCTTTCCCTCTCCCTCTGGGGTGGATTGGGCCCAAATGGGCACAAATATGGTGTAGTGAAGCCATAGGAGGAGGAGGAGGAGGAGGAGGAGGAGGAGGAGGAGGAGGAGGAGGAGGAAGGAGGTGGTCCCCAAGGGATGCCATCGTGTTGCACAGTCAGCCACACACTTTCCCCCAATTATTCATTCATTTCCTGGCTTTGGTGCACTCAGAATGCTTCTCCTGATGCGAAAATACCATCAGGAAGAGCTTCAAGTCGCAGTGGACTGTATCTCTGGCCCCGATTCCTTTGCCTCCGCCCTGCCCGCTTGCCCGGCCTTTTACGTACTGTGCCATGGCCTCCGAGCCCTTCACCTCCGGCAGGTTCACCACCACGCTGCCGTCGATGTCGTGCCGGTAGGACAGCTCCGGCTTCCTGCTCAGGACGTTGGCTGCGGTCAAGACCTCCACCTTCTGCTGCAGGTCTCCCTTGTCGCTCTTCCGGCCGGTCAGGGAGAAGGTGTACAACGTCTGGGGCTTCAGGTGGGTGATGAGCTTCTTGGTTGTCCGCCCATCCACCTCAATCTCCTGGCCGGTGTTCTCATGCTGGATCTGAGAAAGTCAAAAGGCAGAGCAGCGTGGCATGCAAGGAGCTGCGTGCACTGGAGTGCAGACAAGGCGATCCCCGATCCCCCTCTCCCAGCAGCCTGTGCCCCATGCTGGCCACCCAGATGCCTCGTGGGAAGGACACCACATCCAGCTCCTGGGCTTCATTCCCAGGCCCAAGGCATTGGGATGGTCTGTCCATGTGGGGCTTTGGTGTGCAGTTTAAAGGCGCTGTCCCTAGCGTGGCATCCCGTTAAGGGAAGAGGGTCACCTCCAGAGATACTCTAGAATTCAATGTGGATGTGCCACTCCACAGATGCTGAAGCCCTCAGCCTCCAGCTATGTGCAGGTAGATTGTTTCTGGACTTGGAGGTTCAATTTAGCAACTCTGGTTAATAGTTAAAGACACGAGATGAGCTTCATAAGGAGAACTCTGCTAGGCCAGATCAAAGCTGCATCTAATCCAGTATCCTCCTTCCCACAGTGGACAGACAGACACTGTGAGAAGCCCACAAGTAGTGTAATTTTGCTCTGGAGGAGCTGAGATTCAAATGCGTGAAGCCATCATGACTAATTATATGCATCTGCCTCTCCTCCTTCCTTGGAAGTGTTTAATCCTCTTTTAAAGCCAGATATAACTGAAAGGATACTGCCACGGCATGGGGCGGAGCTAGCTGCATCCATTAATTAAGGGCTGGGGAAAGCTAAGAGGCCTAAAATGCTTTTATTTCTGGCTTTTATTTAATGCCTCCCCCTGTACACACATGTGTATGTACACACACACACACACACACAAAGAGAGAGAGAGAGAAAATACATATATATGCATGTATTTCATTTAAGCGAACAGCAGCTATGGATAAACACACTCTTGGGAAATTAATGTGATAATGCTAGTACTGTTTTTAACTGCTGTTCTGGCAGTTTATAAATCAAACTCTCATTTCTTAACAAATCTGTCAGCGAATTTATGGCTATTTTTCTAAAATATAACTATGTTTTAAAAATATGTCCAGAGGCAGAATTGGCACCTGACAAACTTGGCAAGCAGGGTTTGCCAGAAAAGGTCGCACTGGGTGCAGTTACTGTGGCTTCTCCTTTTTTGCGTTGTTCCCAGTTCCAGCCAGCCAGTCAACTATGCCCTTTTACAGAGATTCCATTACATCCTCCCTGCCCCATGGCTGGGTATTCCCTCCCCTCCCCTCCAAGAGTTACCCAGTATTCTGCAGTTGCCGAGCATATATCCCTGGTCCTTTTAGGGTTTCCCCACCTGATAAAGGTTTTCTTTCTGCACTTCTTCAAACCTTGGTAATCCCAGACCTGTTTCTTATGTCCTTGTTTTGGGAGGTAAGCAAGGAAGATGGGGGGGGGGGTGGAGACCCAGCTTTGAGGGATGACTGAAGGGTTTGCCAGAAGAGGACAAAGGATTAGGAGGAGAGATGAATGGCCCCCTTACAAAGGAGACGGCAAACCTGCTTTCTGTCACTGCAGGGCAGCCTTCGGGAACCTTTCTGATCCTTGGACAAATTCACCTTCTTGGGGCTGTGTCCCAGTGAAGGATTCAGCCCAGGCCAAAAGGTGGGTGGAGGGGACTCAGTTCAAAGGACCAAAGGTGAAAGGGTGTTGCCAGAAATGCAAAACACAACTCTAGCCCACCACAGCTTAATGCTCTTATTCCCAATAACTAAGCAGAAAGAGACACGATTTATCCATTTAGAACAGGGAACAAGCTGCACAAAGGCCAGGAAACTACCTAATGGTCTCGGCTGGGGAAAAGGGATGTCGCCACGTGGGGAAGCCCCAAAGATACAGTCTTGGTTCTCGGAACCCCTGTCTGCCCCAGAGGGTGGCTGAAGAATGAGAGATGCTGAAGAATTCCTGCTCTTCCAGCTTTTAGGACTGATAACTGTTTGTGGATTCTTCCAACTCATCGATTCATAGTTGGAGTTTGTTATGGCCAGTTGGGTTTATAGAATGTACCAGCCATTCCCCAGCCTGGTGTGCGGAGATGTTTTGGACTGCCACTCTCAGCCGGCTGTGCTAGAATGATGGGAGCTGTCATTCCACACCTCTGTAAACAGCCAGGCTGGGGGACCAAGCAACGATAAATCAACCACCATCAGTACCTTGTACGAAACGGGAGAGTTGTAGTTCTCAGGGAACTCCCAGCCTAGCAGAACCGAAGTTTTGGTGACCATCTTCACTTTGAAGTTTTTGGGGAAAACTGTTGGAAAGAAAAGCATTGAGGGAAAGGAGAAATCACAATGGGGGGAGGAGGAGGATCTGCATTCCCCCATCTGGGAGGCATCTCTCGCACTCACCCCAGCTCGCTACCCCCCGAATGAGGTGCCGTCTGTCTTTGCAACCACCCCACACTCAGTCTGTGCAGGGGATGGTTATCCCCGCAAACCCACGGCCCTGCTGACAAAAACAATCTATGCAATCTGAATGGCTGCTGAGGAGAAAGAGACTCTGTGCGGGTTGTGTTCATTTGGGGGGTGTTTTTCCCCTGTTCACCTTCCCCTTCCCCTGCTTGTGGCTTGCAAAAAAAAGAGAAGGGGAGAGAGAGAGAGCGAGAAAGAGCAAGCGAGAGAGAGAGAGAGAGAGAGAGAGAGAGAGAGCGAGCTGAAGAAAAGGCTCCGCCCACCTGTGAGAACGACTGCTCCGCCCAGCTGTCAATCAAGAGGGACTGCCCGGACTGGACTTGCAGAAGAAAGGTGAAAAGGGACTTACCTGCCTTTCATTTTAATTTCATGGTGTTTGTTTTTAATGTACTCACACGCCCGTCTTCCAGCCGGTGTGGCGCTAGTGGCTATGTGCTTATGTGGGTGGGTGTTTGCATGTTTGCTTCTCTGCCTCTCGCAAGCAGCTCCCGATACACGGGGAGAGACCCAGAGCAGAAACTGTCAAGTCCTACCTTGGTCCAGAAGGAATGTCTTGTATTGCACGGTTGGGCTGTAAGGCCCGGGACCTTTTCTGGTGTGGGCGCGGATTTTAACATCGTAGGCGGTGTTGGGTTTCAGACCGTTCAGTGTGTAGGAGTTCTCGGGAGATGGGGAAAGCTCTTTCTCTTGCGGGGCCCCGGAAGAAGCTGCCTCCCGGTAGGCGACGGTGTACTTGACGATCATCCCGTTCCGCTCGGCCAGGACAGGGGGCAGCCAGTTGAACTGCATCGACCTGGAGGTGATGTTGCTTGCCTCCAGGATTTGGGGGTAACCCTTGGGCACGTCTTCCGGGATGGCGATTTCCTGCACAGCTTCCTCGCCGAAGCCGGCCCGGCTCTTCACAGCCAGCTTGAAGACATACGTGGCGCCCCGGTGAATGCTGGTGGCGACGTACTTATCCTCCTGGGCCGTGAATTCCAGCGTGGACAAGGGGGCGATGTCTTGGCGGCCGAACTGCAGTCGGTAACCCAGGACCTGGCCTTCGGCGTCCATCGGAGGTTCCCATTTGACGAGGAGGGCATTTTCTTGGGTTGGGTGGACAGACAGGATTGGCTTTCCAGGGACTAGGAAAAAAGACAAGGCGCCCCTTGCTTTTAGAAAAACCATTTCCCGCCCAGACCCACAGCGCCGTTTATGATTACAACCACATCTCTGCTACAAGAAGCATGCAAAATATTGAGATTATTCCTAAACTTTGCATCTCCGTTTCCCCAAAATGCAAATTCCTAGCTGTTCTATGGCGTGGGGGGGCATGGGGGGGAGAAATAGGGCACTTGCAAATGCAACATGGCAGTTGCCTTTTACCCATAATGCCACAGAAGCGTGGATCTTCCAGAGCAGTCTTTCTCAACCTGGTCTCGTCCAACTGTTCGGAACTCAGCTTGGCCAAAGGCTGGGCACGGAAGTCCAGTGGTCTCAGTGGGCCATCGAGCAGGCTTGCACTGGCCCTCCCCCCACCACAAAATAATTTACTTTGAAGTGCGTCGGGGGTTGAGAGGCAGGTGGGCTTTTTCTCCCCCTGAAAACACACGCGGCTCGGCCTGCCCCGTCCTCACCGGGATCAGACCAAGCCCACGCGCGGTGCTCCTCCTCCTCTCCAGAGCCTGCCACCCATCAATTTCCTTGCAACATCCCAGTTCGACTTTTGCGGGGGAGCTAAAATTGATCTCAGTCTAGTTTCTTGCTGACATTTTCTTTTAACTATCTTTTTTCCCCCAAACAAAAAATGCTATTCCTGGGAGGGAGTTGTTAGTCTTTTGATAAACCAGTTTGCTCTTTACTGTGCCTCCCCAGCAAAAATTTTGTTGCACTTGACCTTTCAGTCAGTTCCTTTCCAGATGACAGAGTTTGCCTTTTTCACTGCTTTGCACACTGGGTCAATGGTTAATGTTCACACCTAGACACCAAACCTCATCTGTAATTTGGCTCCCCCCACTTAGGGGATCCCTTTGCAGCTCTTGCGAGTCCAAATTTGGGACTCCCCCACCCTGCATAATTTGGCATCATCCACAAATCTGAATGCATCCCTGCTCAGTCCCGATTCCAGGTCATTTACGAGAACTTGGATAAGGCCCAGCCTCATCCCAGGTCTCTTCCTTACCCCATTCCATGGTAGGAATGGCTTATTCAGTTTTGGGATGAGTAAATTGCGGCTGGCCGGCCATTTGCCCACCGGCTATGGTGGCTATGGCTTTTCAGGGAAACTTGCAACATTTTGTTCACGGCCAACAATTTCCTCTTTGCGTTCCTAACTCAACTTGGTGGCAGGTCAAATCTTTTTATCACCTCGGTTTGACTTAGTTCCTCAGGTGTCATGTCATCCAAAAGACACGCTTATCTTCCCCGGAGAAGACCAGCGCAAAGAACTGGCTCAGCTTTTCTGCAGCCTCCCAAACCTCTTCAGCACCCTCTGCTATTGTAACACACTTGATCTCATCTCTGGATCGTTTCCCATTTCTGATCTATTTAAAGCCTCCAATCCTTTACCTTCATAAACCTCATTGAGGCATTATATCTAAATCCGGAACAGGG
>NW_025336587.1:816472-885766 GCF_004798865.1 Varanus komodoensis | reverse complement strand
GTGTGTGTGTGTGTGAGAGAGAGAGAGAGAGAGAGAGAGAGAGAGAGAGAGAGAGAGAGAGAGAGATATTCTTCTCTGGGGGCATTGCTAGGTATATAAATGATTCAGGGCTTTTGCCCATCGGACAGAAATCTATTATCATTTTTATTATTATTTTCATTTCTATACCACCCCATAGCTGGAGCTCTCTGAGCAAGTTTACAATCTACATGTGCCAGCTGACATATTCACACACACATACACACAGACAAAAATACATAAAAATACTCAAATTCAGAAATAATTACTAAGGTTTATTAAAAACTTGTCATGGAGGACAAAGCTAGCCAGTTGATCTTTTAACCAAATTGTCGTGAACAAAAGAAAGCACCTCAGTTGATTTATTCCCAACTGATGGAAAACCTCTTTGCCAGCAGCTTGTTATGCTGGATAAGATTTTGACAGAGGGGGCACAGCATGTGGGAAGGGCCGCTGGGAGCTGGGTTTCCCGTCTTTGTTTCGAACAATAGGGAGTGTCTGCAAAATAGCTCTTTATTGGTTTCACAGCTAACCCACTAGAGCCACACGCAGGCAAATCTTTGTGTGTGAAACAACTATTTCTTTGAACCCAAACTAGAAACTAGTTTTGAAAATGCTCCCTTTCAGAAACACTGAAGAGCAAGTTTTCAAAATTGATGCAGGTGCTCTAATTGCGTAGCCCGTCTAGCCCAATGCCACATCATGGGGCCAGGGATGGGCTTGTCTTGCCCCTCTCCCTGGCCCCCTTCTGGCACTTCCAAGCCCTGTCTCTTCCCAGGGTCCCCCTGAGCGCCTGGAGACGGCAGCCTTGAGATAAGCTCTCCCTCCTCTGCCACCTCTCTGTCCAAAGACCTCGTTTTCCAGCCCTCCCGGTCCTCATCCAAAGAGTCAGTGCCACCGGCCTTGCAAAGGATAAACTGCCTCTTTGGTTCCCCACATGGGAAGACTTAACTCTTCCCTTCCCGACTGCAACCTCCCCCCTTTAAAATTGTCCCTTGCATGGCAATTAAATGGCGCAAAATTTCAATAGATACTCATAGCCCTGTGGAAATACACTGGAGCCTGCGTACCAGGGCTCCTCTCAATCGGTTCTGGGTCAGGGCCCCAGGGACTAGCAACATGCTAAACAAGCCCACTGCCTTGGACTGGTGTGTATCTTCTCCACACCAGCATACACCTCAAGCAGCATTTTTACTATCATGGTTTTAAATGTAACATCTCTCAACTAATCAGTCCCCTTTTCCCATTTTTCTGGAAATTTCCTTTTTTGACTTGATGCAATCGTGTTGGAGTCTCTGGGCAATTTAGGTGTACTTTGAATTAGAACTTCCCCCAACCCTGAGCAGCCTTCCAGATCTGACCAATGGTCACCTCTCTTCTTGTTGCTTCCATGACGAATGATTTCAAGGCATGTTTATCCATATTATTCAGAAATACTGCCTCTCAGTTGGTCTCCAGTCAACGTGAGAAGAACTGAATTCATTATTCTAGCATTCTCTTTCTCTGAATGAGTTCCCACTGAAATCTATAGCAGATCCATTATTTTCATGCTGTATTTAGAGCTACATTCTGAACTAATGGTCTTTTTTAGTATTATTTATAAAGTGTGAAAATCATGCATGGCATTTTACAAAATTACACAGAGCCCATGCACATTATATCAGCACCGCATGGGCTGGAAGAAAAAGAAAGACAGATGCACGGAGGGAAAAACAAAGGCAAGAAAGGATGAATGCGAAGAAATGCAGTCACGGTGGAAGAGCAAAGACTTTCAGGAAAAGGTCGGTTCTGAGCTGAGGTTTGATGAATTGTGAGGATGTGCCAGGTGTGCAAAAGGCAACTGAGGCTCATGGTTCCAGTGACAACAAGCTGGTGCAGCTACACCAGGTTCAGAACCATGGACAGCTCCTCAAGAGTTCAGGCTAACACCTGGAGTGGATACTCAACCTTGCTGATATTGGATCCACCAGACTGACAGGGCTATGAGGTGGGGGAGGGACAGAGGCAGAGCTGTTTAAAAGGTCAAGACCACCTGTGGGTGCAGATGGTAGAGCTAGAGGTGTGGAAGCACAGGATGTCTTCTTGAATTTCGGGTCTGGAAGGAAGATGGTCCTGGGAGGTTTTGGGCAAACTATGTAGGTGTGGGAGGCATTTCCTGCCCCAAAATTGCAATGGTCCAAAAAGCAACATGGCGGCAACCGTTGTGATACAGCCCTTCCCCACAGAGGTGTCCTCACACCAGGCCTAGAATGGCAGAAGTGATGGGATTGGGCCCAACAGAGAAGAGGGGGCACTGCTACAGCATTGTAGCAGGTCAATGTGAAGCTGCTGTTTACTGAACTGGGTGCTGGATCCACATAGCCTAGCACTGCTGACTCTGAATGGCAGCAACGTTCCAGGCAGGGAATTTCCCAGTGCTCCCTGGAGACGCCTCTGGGGATCAGACCCAGGCCTTTTGTGAGCAAAGCAGATGCTCTGCCACTGGGCCCCTTACAAAGAAATATGTTTCTAGTTCTCATGCTTCTGAGTCAAGCTTTGGTTCAAATAAGAACTTAGGAAGCTGCTTACACTGAGCCAGGCCCTGAACCCATTTCAGCCAGCACTGCCAACATGGACTGGCAGCAGCTTTTCTCCAGGGTTTCAGGTGGCAATTTTTCCAACCCCATCTGGAGCTGGCAGGGATCAAACTGGGGGAATGCTGTGTGTGCAAAGCAAGGGCTTTACCATAAGCAGCGCTCTTAAGTTAAAAAATAAGATACTAGTCCTCTTGACCCTAGTCACCAGATGGCAGCAGGTTCAGGCCCGACTTTTTCTGAGCAATGCCTGAAGGTGCCAGAGACTGGATGTGGACCTCCATGTCTGCAGGTCAGGGCTCAGCCACTGAACTTGGGCTCCTCTTTAGCTCCGGCCCCAAACTGCTTGATGCAGTTTGCAAGCTGCACCTGGGAGGGAGACCATTTATGTGTAATGGTGCGTTTAAGGTGGCAGACTGGATCCATCCCCTGCTCTAACCCTTCCAACAACCCTGTGAGGTAGGTCAGATGGATAGATGGTGACTTTGCCCAAGGTCAGTAAGAAAGATTTGGAAAGAGACCTGCATGAATGATTTAGACCCAGAAACAAAGCCAAGTAATCATTATGGCCTCATATCTGGAAGAAAACAGTATAATAATTGAAATTTATTGTCTTGAAGCTGAAGGGAATTGAGTTTTGGGGTAATAGCTTATCTGTCGAAGAGGCATTTCTTCAGTGATGAATGTTTTGATACACGCAATGGCAATAAACAAAAACAACTGGAGAGAAGACAAAAGGAAAAAGCATTCAAGAAACATTTCTTCACAAGAGTGGGAACTGCATGCATATGTGGCTGTTGCTTTTGAACCCTCAACCAGGTGAACAGAGGCAGAGATTTTAGCAAACCTCTTCCTTGTGCAGGGTGCACTTCTAGGCATGTGTGGTCAGAAAAAGGTCCTGCAATCTTGTGCATGTCCAGGCAGAAAAACGTCCTGCAATCTTGTGTATGTTTGGACAACACAAGTCTGCCAGCAGGATTGGGTGGGGCATGGGAGAGAGTGGGGACGATGTGTAAGGCCAGAATCCTACACATGCTCCCACAGAAAAGGGCCTGCCCTGAGGAAGATCCACACTGGCTGCAAAGGCGCTCCAAGGCTGGCGCTGCAGCCTCCATCTTGGGAGGTGTTTTCAAGATCAGAGCTGGAATGCCAACCATTCGTATGGCATCCAGCAGCCATAGGGTTGCCCTCAAGGTACAGAAGACAGTGGAGAGCTCCACCTAAGCCTCTCCTGTGCCTTCTAAGCTGGCACTGGGGGGTAAAGAGCTGGCACTATGGCAAATTGCTTTGTCTGGGGAGCAAGTGCTCGGGGTACAGAACCACATCACGGATGCTGTCCTTGAAACTAAGTCTTCGCTCAGGTGCCCAGGAGAAGACTTTGAGAGGAGGTGGACTTGGTCCCAGGCTTCCGAGGCCCTTGATTTTTCACGAGTTCAAAAGCATGTTGCCAAAACGTCACACAACCGCCCTATAAGGTAGGTCAAGAATACTGTCCTACCTGCCCCCTTCGTCACGACCAGCTTGGGCTTGCTTCGGGCGCCGTCCCCTTTCATTGTGTAGGCGGCCACTGTGATCGAGTAGGCAGTCTCTGGCTGCAAGCCAGCAATGATCATTTCCTGGGGAGGGGAAAGCCGAAGAGCCGGGTTATTTCTTTCCTCTAAAATGCCGGGGGAAGAATCTGGGTGGAAAGAGCAGCAAAGCCAAGCATGCAGGGGAAACACCACAAGGCAATTCTTTCGAGGGGACAGAAAAGGAAGAAGTGATGGGGAGGCAAACTGTACTTTTCAGACACAATGCACGTCAGCACGCCTCGCAGGGACGGCGCTCTCCTTGCCACAAGCATGCAGGTGGCTGAAGGACCTTGGTGCGTCCCTCCGCCTCTCGCTGCCTCCTCTCCGAGCATGGCAAAACACTCCTGCCAGGTTCTGGGGGCAGAATCCACCGCCTTCAAGCATTTAAAGAGTGCTGTTCCACCCCGGCCCCCATGCCCCCAGACCTATTTTCTTGGTGACGGCTCTAGGAGGAACCTTTTCTGCGCTGTAATGGAGCTATTTTGAGATCAGGGAGCAGGATAAACACACTCCTCTCGTCTCCCTCGTGGGGCGCTGCGTTTCTGCAGTGGCTCAGCCTTCTTCAAGCTGGAGCCCTCCAGATGTGTTGGGCTTGCAAGTCCCACAGTCCTACTGGCGGTGGTTGATGGGAGTCACTGTCCCCACACATCTGGAAGGGACCAAAGTGGAGAAACATGGTGCAGGCAAGAGTTTGATGGAGTCAAACTCTCCCAAATTTCCCATCTTTTCCGCTAGCCGGAGGGGGCACAACCCACTGGTAGAATGCATAAATTCTACCACTGGCTGGGGAGGATGGGAGTTGGGGTCCAGCGCTCTGGGAAGGCACCAGATTGGGGAAGGCTGTGCCATCCCGTGGAAGACCACACACTTAAGGCATCCTGTCTTCTCCATTCACCCAGGAGGGACACCAAGAAAGCACCGTGTGAAGAGAGGGGAGAAGAACGCAGTGTGGCCAGGGCCTGGGATGCTTTGGACAACACACACACAAACAACACTGTCACACCATCACCAACAGAGGGGAAGGGGAGGGCAGGACCAACCACCTCGGGAACGCCTTACTCACGTATTCTGCAGTGTCATCCGTTTCCCACTGAGCACAAGAGGGTATGCAGGTGAGAAGGGGGAGGAGAGAGAGAAAGGAAAGCGTGAGCCAGAGAGAGCACATGGAGGAAGCGAGACCAGGAAAGCAGGAAGCGGGAAGCGTTGGGCTCCCTGTGGAGCGCAAACCATTCCTAAAAGGAGAGTGGCTACCGTGCCACGCAGGTGCTGAAAGAGCCCGGGCTTCGGGCCCACGAGACGAGCAGTGTGTGCGTGCGTGCCCTCACGATTTGTAAAAACAGATGCATGGACACGGAAGGTGAGAGCAGTTCAGGATGGAATCTGGGGCAGAAAGATTCAAGGGCGAGGCAGCAGGAGGTGAGGCACATGGGGTGAAAAACTAAGCCGGGGGCAGGCGCTGCAGCTCACGAGGGACTGTGGACCTCCATCACAGCAAGCGAGGTGATGGGGCAGAGGGCCTGGGATGCCAAATGGAAAGGCGGGGAGTCCAGCCCTTGAGTGCTGCCCTCTAGCACTGCTTCCGGGGAGACCCACACTCTCCAGGTGAAAGGTGTGCTTTTGAGGGGAATTCACAGAGACTGGGCCACTTCCGGAGCACAAAGTCCTGGCATTTCTGGCTAAAACCTTGCAAGTACCAGAAAGACCCTGGGGAGTAATTGTCAGCTGAAGCAGAAAATGCTGGATGAGATGGGCTAATACTCCAAACTGGCATAAAGCAACTTCTTGTTTACATCCATCCTTTACTTAAAACCATGGGGACTAGAATCTTACTTGCATTTAGGGGAAGGGCCATCACCCAGTGGGTGAGCACCTGCTTTGCAGGCTGAGGTGAGGGCCCCAAGTTTAATCCCCAGCCTCTCCACTTTTCCTAGCCTCTCCACTGAGTAAGGATTTGCTCAGGCTCTGCCTCAGTATACAACTTCCTAGCTGCACTTGTAATCAGAGGAACCCAGCGAGGAAGGACACAGTTTCCTGGCAGAAGGGCCCCAGGCGGCTTCTTAGCATGCCCATTCTAAGGAGATCTCAAGTGGCAATTTGTACCTTTTATTCTCCTCCCCATTTCCCAAGGCACTGGCTGCACTGATTGTTCCGTTATGCAAAACGCAAACTCAAACTCTTAGGCAATTGCCGATTGCCTGATTGCATCAAGGTGCGTAGGCATTTTGGCAGGGGGCAGGTGCAAGGTGCTTTGAGCGACATGTCTCAGAATACACACCTAGGCGGACCTTGGACCAAACTTCTGACATTCTTATTTATTCCCAGCAAAACTGCCCTCACTTCCACCAGCCTTAGGATGCTGGAGGAGTGACTGGAGTAAGGGTGCCTGATTGGACCCTTCCAACGCTTGTGTGTGCGGATGCATTTCCTATGCTGAATGGAAGCAGCACAAAAACTCATGAATAAATGTATGGAAACTGTAAAATCCATTCTGCCCACATCTGAAAGAGTGTCAGGCACCTTTTGTCCTCAGCTTGTTGGTGCAATCAGATTGTGGACAAATTCATTTGCATGCCTTTGCACAAAATCTCACTAGCAGGAAATCACACTCCTGAAAATACAAATTTGTGCACAATAAACACATCCCAGAGGTGAAAAATATACTTATACTATATACTTAGTCTATGGTGGAACCTCATGCTTTTGATCTGCTTTTCATACTTTTCAACAACTAAATTGGCAAAGATGTATGCTCTTTGTGGAACCCATGCAATTCTGGAAAAGAGTCTGGGGTAGAGACTGTCGTTGACCTCATGTGAGTCTGTTGCAGAAGAAGCACTGTGGGAAGCGCACAGATGAACTTAAGAACCATTAAAGAAAGAAATCCACAGAAGTGCAGAACTGAACATTGGCACAAACTGAGCATGCAGAAACCCAGCAAATAGAAGGAGGCAGGTGGCTTAGTGGCACCCCATAAAAAGGCCAGGGAATTCTGAGCCCAAAAAAGCTCAGAAGAGCTTTTCAATTATTTATTACTTTTATACCCTTTCATAGTCCTTTCTCCATGTCTGTCCTCACAACCATCTTGTGAAGTAAGATTGACAGTCTGGGACTGGCCCAAAGCCAGTGAGAACTATAACTCAGATCAGGACCTCCACTTAGTAGAGGTTTTATGGGTAACCTCTCACTGAAATAGCTAATTTAGTTAAATGGGTCAATACTCGCATTTACTCTTATTTCTTTCAGCTTTTTATTGTCCACAGATCTGGAATCTGGTTACATGTGGGACAGTTTATAAAAGAAGATGAATGTCCACCCATCTGTCTGTCTGTCTGTCTATCAGAGCTCCAAGAACATGAAGCCTAGCCATTTGAAACTTGTTCATACTAAGAGAAGCTCAGGGACATACCCCTTGGGGTTGTTCTCTTTTACAAAACACAAATTCATTTCACCATGGCAGCCTGCAGTGCCGTCTTTGGACACCAGATGGCAAACTTCCCTACCAGCACAGATGCTGCTGCCAAGACACTCTGAATCTGGGGGAAGCCACCTGAGGGACGGGGTGATAGGTCTGCTCTGCATTCCCCAGAGGGCTGCAGGGTGCCGGGCATGGCTCACCCAGGCAGGAAAGGCACCACTCCAGCAGCCAAGCAGCTCCTCTGGAAGGCCCTTCTGTGTCAGCCTGTCGGCTTGTGCAGAGGCGGAGTGGTTCGCCCATCTGCGTGGGTGCACACACGCGCTCACCTGAGTGTCGGCCAGCATCACGTCCTTGATCTGGGGCACACCGTTGGCCTCTCCATTCTCCATACGCACATAGTGGACCTGGTAGCCCCGTATCTGCCCGTGCTGGCGGTTCTGGACTGGCGAGCGCCAGAACACTTGGATGGCAGTCGAATTCAGAACCTCCACTTCCACCTTGCGTGGCGGGGCACTGGGCACTGCGAGAGAAGGGCGGGGAGAGGCAGAGAGAGGCAGAGAGGGAGAGAAGGGGGTGCGAGGTTCAGCTTTAACACTGGAAGAGTGCTGTTCCACTGGGGCAACGGCTGCCGGAGCGCTTTCTCCCACAGGGACCGTCTCTGCCCTCAAGGGAGGTGTCCAGGTGCCCATCTGGGCCTTGAGTGCAGGGGGGAGCCTGTGGCACAGGATGCGGCAGGGCCTTCACAGATGGGGGGCCACAGATTTATCGGAGTCCCCAGCAGTGCAACACATCCCACATCTGCCGGCCTCCCTGGGCTTGCACTGCATAGCATTTAGCCTTGCCGGGACTGGTGGCCCCTAGATGGCTGGAACACAACACCCACTGTCCCTCACCACTGGCCCTGCTGACCGGGCCGGTGGGAGCTGTAGCCCAAGCATCTGGCAGGCTCCAGGCAGCGGGAGATGACGCTATGGCACGATTCTACCTCTGAGCAGAGCGGCTTCACCTAATGCTCGCAGCTAACAGCCGCACAAATACCCATCCTCCAAGGGTTTGTCTAATGGATTTGTTTGTTTTCTTTAAAAGCACTTCTGTGTTCGCTGGAGAATGTCCTTCATCGGCCAACTCAGTCCTGAATGTGTGAAGTAAAGGAGGCGTGGGGGGCTTGCAAACCCCGGTACTTAATGCATCATCCCAAGGACTGCAGAAGGTGCCTTAGGCTGTCACAGGACAGTGGCTCCGTGCGGGTTATTCTGGCTGCCCCAGTAGGGCACCCTCTGGAGGTTTTGCACTGCAATTCTCAGGATTCCTGTCTGTTGGCCGGGCTGGCTGCAGAGGGGGCTGTGGGAGTCTGGAGCTTCTGGGAGCTCCACACGGGGGAGTGGCTGTTTACACCCACCGGCAACTGCTCCCTGGGCTGCAGGCATGGCGTCCGGCTGGAGAGGCCAGGAGGTGAAACCCGCAACACTGGCAGGCCAAGCTGCTCCACTGCCCTCTTCCCAGAAACCACGATTCTAAGGGTGCCCAGAGAAATCTGCTGGTGCCCGCAGCCTTCTGCCCCAAGAGCCTGACCCCAAGGTCATCTCTGCACCCCCATCCCTGGGTCGGAATGACACCTGTGCAGGTAATTAAGCACACCAGACCGGTGGGCATTTGCGAGTAGCATGGGCACCACATAGAGCAAGCTACCATGGCTTGTTAATTGCACGGGCTATCAAACAACCAAGGTCACCAGCCTGGTTCACACAATCATGCTGCTTCCGCAGCTTGAATAAGCCCCAGTGGGGCATGTAAGCAGCTACCGTGAATACCCAAGTTGCAGCTCCACGAGATGAAAGAGCCCGCTGAGGGAGGGAGGGAGGGAGGGCAGCCACTTGAAAAGGCGCCCACAGTCCTTGCCAGTGGCTCGGACTGCAGTGGGTTCACACATTGTGACAAGCTGCACCGTGGCTTGGATATTCGTGATGGCTACCCAAACACCACACCACCCGCTGTGGCTCAGCAGCGACACGGCAGGCCCTGGCAGTCGCGTCTTGCAGCTGAGAAAATGAATCCCCAGAAGATCTTGATCGGCTCCTACGATGGGGAGGGGCAAGCTGTCTCCCTTTTTCCATTTTCTTGTGCAGCCACAAGTCTGCACTACCCTTGCCTTTTTCCTTTGCTAACTCAGCATTGCATAACTATTTTATTTATTAGACTCATATCCTGCCTCTATCTGCTATTATTATATTTATATTCATATTCCACAACCAATTAGTCCATCAGGACTCTCTAGGTGGATTACAGAGCAAATAAAATCAAAACGATTTTCATGGCTGAGTGGGGACTAGAGCCCAGATTGCCTGAGTCCCAGGCCCGCGTTCTGAACCACTACCTTACGCCGGCTCCCCAGCATATCTGTTTCAGCAGAGTCGTATGCCATGCACTGCTGCTCTTTGCTGCCATGTGCAGAATACCATTACTGTCGCCCAGCAGCCTCCTGGCCTGGGGAGATGCTGTGGAGCAGCCAGGGCTTGTGGGGTCGAAGCACCAGGCCCCCTTCAGACTTCCCTCCTCCCCATCTGACCTTGGCTGCAATCCCCACAGGAGCTGGGGAGGAAAGGCATGTTCCAGCGACCACGTGTGGCTGCAGGCAATTCTTGTTTTAAGGCAGACAAGCACCCAGGAGAGTCTCTCCTTGCAGGTGTAGCTGCGGGACCTAAGGAGATGGCCGTGAAACACAATTACATCACTGGATCTAGAACCTGGTTGATCCTGGAGGACCAGCCCCAAGTCACTGGCCACTCGAGACCTACCCACTTGTCTTTTCGGCCAGAGAAGGCTAGATTTTTCCAGCATCTATGGGTGGGTGTTGTCCCCCCCACCCATATTGACCAACTCAACAACATCAGAGTGTGTGTGTGTCTGTCTGTGTCTGTGTGGGCGACTTGCTTCCCCAAGGAAAATAAAGTGTCTCCATATATTATAGCAAATCGAGAGTTTCACCCCTAAATCCTAATGCAGTCATTTTTATTGCTCCAGGGAAGTTTGCATTGGAATTGTTTTATATTTAATATATTTTGTGTATTACTTAGGAGTGCCATGTCTTTGGCAGGCTGTGAGAGATATACCGCATTGTAAAATAGTAAGTAAGAAGGGACTGCTGGAAATTAATTAATGGCCAACACAACTTCCAGCCATCAGGGAGGCAGATGGGTATACTTTTGAACTCCCCTTTCCAATACCCCTGTCAACTCCCCTTTTCGGTATCCTGGAGGCTTTCTGCATCAAACGCGAACAGGGCTCTCCCAAGGGAGAGATGCAGAAGGCCAGGATGGATGGTTCTGCAAAAGGTACTGATCAGGCCTCATCACAGAAAAACAAAAGGGAGCAGGTCTCCCAAATGGAAAGAACACACTTCTGCACAGGCTAAAAGCGAACCTTATTCTAAGGAGCCAAAGTGAATGCTGTAAGTGTCATGAATTTGCAGAACGCTGCTGCGAAGGCTCTTTGCCTGGGTACTGCATTTAGCATAAGGGTAAAATGCACTCCGCTGCGCAGGAAAACCGCAGTTCCACATTAAAGGGCGACACGGCTAGAGATGAGCCGGAGCTGGGAGGAACCGCCTGCTTGCAACCCGCTGCTCTGAAATGGGCCGTGATTTGCGTCTTAAGAAATGCTAAGGACATGCACTCACATCAATCACATGCATGATTTGCATCAGACCTGCTGGCAGGCACTTTGGGCTGCCAGAGTATGCTAAGCGCGGGATCTGTGCAAAGCATACTAGCCCAATTTGCAAACATGTACCTTGTTCTGGAAAAATGCACAACTCATGGCCTTTCTTAGAGATGAATCCAGAACCTGGGGGCCTACATTCCGACAGTCCATGGGTTTTTCACCCCACTGATCAGATTCCTTACACATCCTCAGCCATGGGGACATGCTTAGGGAAGTTCTGCTTGGAATCTGCTTCTTTCCCCACTTTTACCCCAAAGTGCGCCACAGGTACTTCTGCCCAGGGGAACACTGACTGGGACTTGGGTGCAAAGCCGCAAATGAAGGGCCAACCTTTGGGCTTCCCTGGATGGCCACACCCCTTCCCCTGGCCACACACACTACTTGGGGGGGGGGGGCTCCCCAGCTTGGGTGCTCCTTTCCCTGCTCTAAAGATGGGCCCACATCTCCCAACACTTTTTAAGTGGGAGGAAGAGCTTCAAAGCTCCAACGTGCGAGCACTTTGGGAATGCTGCCCCACCCCTTTCGCCTTTGGCTCCACCTGCCATTGGCAGGACCCCCACTCCCTCCCCCCACCGAGTATATCCAACATGGAATTCACCCCTTCGTCTGAGAGAAGTCAGGAGCTGCTTCTCCTGGCCATGGGGGGACATAGCTTTGGCAAAGAGGGAGACGCGCGCGGAGGAAAGTATTACCATCTTCGTCCGTGCGGATGACGACGGGCGAGCTTTCGGGGCCTGGCCCCATCACCGTGTGTGCCATCACCGTGATGCGGTACTCGGTCCACTTCTCCAGCGACTCCAGCAGGATCTGGTGGGTTGTCGGGGGAATGTTGTCCACCGCTTTGACTTCCGAATCCTCCGAGTCCAGTGCTCGATAGCGGACGCTATATCTATCCAAGACGCCGTTTTGGCTTTCGGCTGGAGGTGGCCGCCAACTTACCAGAATGGCCGTGGATCGGGTGCTGACACATTTTACGTCTTGAGGGGGGGCTGATGGCTCTATGGATAGCAGGGGGGGAAGTTCGTGGGGCAGGGGAAAAGAGATGGAGAGAGGGGAGGAGAAAAGGAGGATGGGGGAAAACAACAAAAGATGGGAAAGATAAAAGAAAAAAAGAAAAAATGATAACAAAAAAATCTAAAACAAAACATACAAAATTTGGTTTAGGAAGGCAAAATTTAAAAGAAAAATAAATCAAATTGGCTTCTTTCAAATTTAAAAGAAAACACAGAAGCAACGAAACAAAGCAAGGGACTGTTGCAACACAAATCTTACTGCGCAAACAGAGGCACAGAGTTAGGGTGGGCTGCTGACGGTCCCTCCTTGGCCATTTTCCTAGGCTGCTGCTTTTGGTACAGCATTGACATCAACTTAGCAATCCAAACGGCTCATCCACGTGGATTTTTGCTTTCTGAAGGTGGAGCAAGGAGCAAAAGCAGCTCTCCAAGGAAGGAAATGTAAGAGATCAGTGCTCACTGATCTTTCTGGCAAAATCCTTGTCGATGGCCAATCTTGCTCGAACTTTCTGCCTATTCCCAGGAGCCGCAGTCAACTGGACAGAGGCTGGCTGGGTGGTTTTTTTTGGGGGGGGGGGATTCTTCTTGGCTCGCTCCAAAGAGCTGCGTTCCTTCTGCAATTTTGCCTGCATGCAAGAGAATCCTATATGCAGTGTGCTTTCTCCCTGAGCTGATCCCACAAACAGGAAAGGATCTAGTCCTCAGCCTTGAAATAGATCCTTCCTCAGCTGGAATGGTCTGCAGCCGAGGGGGAGGGGCACAGCAGGAGTGACAGAAGAGACCCACGTGGCCACAGAGGCGTGGCAGAGCAGTTCTGCTGGGTCTGGATTCGTGTTTTAGAATGGGGATGGGACGGGTGGATCGTTGGAAGTTGCGGATTTCAGCTCCCAGCATTCCTGCCCCCAGCAATGTTGGAACGAAATGGGAATGGAAATCCAAAACATCAGATCCACCTTCCATCTGTCCGTGTTCTCTTTTCTTCTACAGAGAACAACTGATCCATATAAATAGATTCTCATGTTAGAAGCACCTTTGGCTGGAGTGGTCATGTTGATTTTAGCTGTGATTTTGTGTACGCTGTTTTAAAAACTATCCTCATATAGGATGGCCTAACCATTTTATTGAAGGGTGGCATACAAATTGCTTAAATAAATAACATGGAAACAGTCTATGCTGTTTCAGCTGGAGGAAAATATTGAGACAGACTGCTTGAACAAGTAAAATGGAAGGAAAGCTCTTCTTTTACTTAGAAAATGCTTTTGAGAAAGCCTCTCTGGATCACAGCCCAGTTTCTTAAGTTCTATCACCTCCTATACATTAGTTACTGTTGAATCCCCAGAAAGAAAATTTCTTTTGTGCGAAAACATGCACTTTACTTGATCACGTTAGTGGGGACAAATTTAAGGTTCCATTTTCTTCTTTCTGCACACAGAAAAGCTGAAATTAAAGTACAGCCCCAACCTTTGTAGACAGCAACATGTTTTTAAAACATGTTTTGGACTCCTGTGTCTACTCATGGGACAAAAAAAGATCCAACAGGAAAAGAAACAGGCGGGAAAATGGGCAGCAAATTGACTTTGCCTGGTGAAGATCTGGATGCCAGAGCTGTGCAGGTTCATTAACTGTTTGGAATCTGAATGCATGATCAGTCAGTGATCTACTAAAAGTGCAAATATAAAAAAGTTGAAGGGGCATAATCACAAGGTTTGGGGGGAATGCCTTTTGAGCAGACATTTATGGGATGAAGCAAGGGCGGTGGTTCCATACGTCTTTTCTTCTGACACCCAGAACTGCAAATTAGGCTAGCAGGCAGCAATGGGCAGCCCCTGACCAAATCCAGCCCTCTAAACAGTGGTTGTGTTTATCCGCTGAAATCAATTCTAGAGGCCAAAAGAGATGCCCCCGCACAGGAGCAAGACTTGACTAAAGGCCATGTCATTCTGTGAAGCGGAGTGCGCTCTTCGCTCGCACATCTTCACAGTCCATGGAGTTGTCCGGCATGGAACCTTTTTAATAAAATAGAGCTCTCCTGAGCAATCAAGTTAAAATTACTTGCGATATTGGCTTGCCACCCACACGACTACCCCACAGGAGTGGAGTTCAGCAATCTCTCTGCCAGCCACTCGAAGAATGAAAGACAATATTGCAAGCCCAAGTGACAAGCTTGGAAAAGCAAACGAAATTAACAATAAAGCCAAGCGGCAGCTTTTAAAAACAAAAAACAAAAAAAACAAACCAACAAACCAAAAGAAGGGGAAATAACATTTGCAAAATAATAAGGAGAAGAATCTCTCAAATTATGCTGAAAAGTATAAAGCCAGAATCCTTGTGGTCTGTTTTACCTACCTTCTGCAATGGACAACTTTGTGAGACTTTCTTACGAGAGCATTAGGGCAATGGCTCTGTTGAAGTCCGATCAAGCTCATGGTGGGTTTCTGCACCTCATTCGAACAACTAATCATCTCTCCCACAGTGAGAAGTTATTTCCCATTTTGTCTGGTCTCCTGAGGTCTGGAGCTTGCTTAATAATAGGAGTTCAGCAGAGTTGGTCAACCTGTTAAGACGGTTCCACGGGGTTTTCGCAGGCTGACTTGGGTGACTTTAAGTCCACTGTGCCAATCTAGCAGTTCTCAGTGCCAAGATTCACACAATACGTTGGGCAGCCTTAGACGCCAAGGTGGCTCGCTGCATTGATGCAGCTGGCCAGAGTGTTTAACATATCCTAATGCTGGATTCAGACCACAGACAATCCACTCCGGGGTTGATCGTGCTGTGTGAACCCAATCCAAGTGCCACGCAGCGGAGCCGAACTTAGAACGGCTGAGTTCAGACAACTTGGCAACTCATGCTCAAGGGATGAGTGTGTGTTGTCACTGGACTGTTGTTGAACTGTTATTTGCATGGGTCTAACCCAGCTGAGATAACAAACCATGGTGACCGACCCACCCTTCACCACGCAACAAGAATGCAAGGGCTCTCTTCATGGGTTGTTCATGGCTGAGTTTGGACAACACTGAAACCCACATTTTCATCCATTTTTAGATGGGGCTGCGCCTACACCTACCTGCCCTGCGAACCACCTCTAAAAGAAGGGAGGTAGCCACAACGGGGAGGGCTTTCTTGGTTGTGGCACCCCAACTATGGAATCAGTTCCCCAGGGAGGTATGCCTTGTGCCAGCACTTTATACATTTCAGCACCAGGTCAAAACTTTTTTTTATCCTGTCATTTTAAATGTTGAATAAATAGTTATGATTTTATACTGGTTTTTAAGACAATGACTGGTTGCTCTGAATTAGTCGTCTATGGTGCTGTGTATCATTATTTATTTAATTGCTTATTATTCCTGGATTTTTATGATCATTGTGGATAGATTACAGTTGTTGTATTTTAATGACTGTTTACTCTTCTGAGAGTGCCTGCTGTAGAATGGTCTAAATTGTAAATAAGTAAATAATTTTAACAGTGGCACAATGGCAACCCACGCTCAACCCCTGATCCTAGCCCTTATGGGGGGACTCTGTGAGGAAAGGGGGAGACTCAAAGCAGCCAGATGAGACCCAGTCCAGTTTGAGGCCCTGGGTTTGCCTGATGTCAGGTCCCTGAGATGCAAATATCTGCCTGCCTGCCTGCCTGCCTTCCTTCCTTCCTTCCTTCCTTTCTTTTCTTTCATCTTTGTACTGCCCAACAGGCCAGGCTCTCTGAAGACAACAATGTCTTAACCCCTCTGGTTTATTCTACAAAATCTCTCCCCTGGCTAGAAATACCTCGTTTACTCCACAAAATGACAACTCTGTTCGGACACTTGAGATTTGACCACTGCGGGCCTTCTGCTGGGGCCATGAAATTTTATGCGTTTTACTAACTAGCAGCTTTTGCTCCCTACTTTAAAACGCATTTTAAAACATATTTATTTCCCTTCCTAATATATAGATGTGTGTTTGCAATTTTCATTGAAAGACATGTTTTAGCACACTCCACCTCCACTCCTTACAAATGCATCAAAAAATTAGAAGGAATGTGAATAGCGAAGGAAACCATGTGTTCTGGTTTGCATATGTATGGGAAATTGTAATTTCCTCTCAAAATTCTCAAAACAAATTTGTCCCCCTTTTCTTGGAGGAGCAATTCAGTCCCATGTTCTCTGTGTGCACTTCTGTTGGAGTCCAGGAACAAGCATACTGCCTCAGTTCAACAAGCCCTGATATTGCAACATTTCAAAATCTCCCTTACGTTTAGAAGCTTCTGCTGAAAAGAGGCAGGGTCTTTTCAGTGGTGGCTCTCCTCTGTGGAAAGCCCTCCCAAAGAGGTCCTCTGTCGCATACCTTAGGGTCTTTCCAGTGCCTTTTAAACACCTTTTCAATATCCCTAGTCATTTTAAGAACTGTTTTAGTAGTTTTAAATCTTTGCATGGCTATATTTTGTGGGTAGTTTTATGGATGGCATTGTTTTGCTAATTGGTTTTGCTAATTGTGCCTTTGTCTAGAAAAAATGGTTTGTTTTGTACTTTTATGTTTTAAATATAGCTCTGTGTTGCCTAGAGAACTCTGGCTATTGGATGGTCCAAAAATATAATAAATAAATACTCTCTAGGGATTTAGCTGTGCTGTATAATATTCTGAGAGCCATTCTAAGAGCTGTGTGCTAATGAATGGGATATAAAAGCTTAAATAAATAAAATAAACATGAATACATCATAATAGAGCTTGGGGGTGTATATGGCAAACGAAGCATCTGAAGAAGCTGCCATGGCAAGAGATTCAAGGTGGACAAAAGAAATATGTGTAACCACTTTATATAATTTTTGCAATAGAATGAAGGCATGGCCATTGGCTTTGATAATTTTATGAAACCTCCAAATTCAGGAGAAGTCTATCTCTTAGGTTCTGGCTGCCGGGGACGTAGTAGGGTGCTAGAAACATTCCAGAGGACATTGCTCAAAAGTGTGTATTAGGGTAGAGAAGCAACCCTACACATATTCAGGCAGAAAAAAAAAGTCTTACAACTCCCAGCATGTAGGACTGGAATTGTAGGATTTTATTTTTTTCTGTCTAAACATGTCTAAGATCGTGCCCTAGGTGTAACACTGGGGTCTGCCCCAGTATAGGTATTCAGTGTCATTGTGGGAGGATTGTTCCGAATTTTTAACTTTGTTTGACTCCCAGAGCAGCTGACCGAAGAGTGAACCGCAGCCCCGCCACACCACCACTTGCACTCTGTCTCCAAATTTCCACAAGTGGTAATGTCCCACATCATTTCTGGAGAGCTCACCCCCTTAAGAAACCCACTGCAGAGGAAGATCGGGCCTCACCTACCCTTTGGTATCCTGTGTCTGAAAGCCACATGAGACATTCAGTACTAAAAAAACCAAACCAACCCATGGAAGCAAAACGCAATCGCAAGTTTCCAGCCCCAGTCAAAAGCGAAAAAACAGAGTGTAGGAACTCCTGCAGATCACTTTGGCAAGCCTGTTTCCTGCAGCCTTAGAGTGGCCCCCTCTGACTCACCCTTCTTAGACTCCAACACTGGGGTGTGTTGTGTTGTGTGAAAGTCCCACGTTTCCAAGCAGGATGTGAAAATGGGGCAAGAGGCGCGAGAAAGAGGGATGACGGCAGAGCCCGCGGCGCTCTCGGGCTGAGGGGCAGTGGAGGAGAGGCAGAAGAACAATGGAGCTCGCCATCTGCCTGGAGACGGCTGCCCACCGCCGGCCTTTCTGTCGAGAAGACGCACTTGGAGTTTCCTTCACAATCCAGCCCAACCTGCGTGGAAGGCGTGCGTGGACGCTGCTCCATCGAGATGTGTGGCTCAATTTTAAAGGCTCCGGGGGCCAACGACTGAGGTGCACGAGGGGTAATTTCCCTCTCTTCTCCACGCCACTGGAGTGGCTCATTCCAAACTGGGCTTTAAAAGACCACGGGGGGAAGGAAGACCTGTGGCCAAGGCGTGCAGGCATGTGCAGAGCATGGCAGAAAGGGGTCCGGCAGACGGAGGAGACGACAGGTTGGGCTGTGTTTGTGAATCCACTTGGGAACAGCCGGTACTCACCTCGTGCATGCTTCTACATGCTTTAAAAGTTGACTGTCCAAGCCTCAGGAATGGCCCCTTACTGTGCTTTTGTACCAGTGAGATAGGTTTTTTTTAACCCTTTAGGTACCATAGACTTTGGATACGTCTACTCCAAAATAAATGAAATATATTTAAAAAATAAATAAATGGAAAGACAATCTACCATTCCAAATAACGGATTGCATTCTTTAAAAAATATATCTAATCTATTCAAGAGAATCAAAGCTCCATTTTACAATGGAGTTCTTTTCTCCTTCGTGCCCTTTGACATTATCCTGCAAATCTGGGTTAGGTGCTTAAAATATGCTTCCAAGACATGGAAAAGGAACTATTTATTTAAGAAATAAAGTGCAAAAAACCTGAAACCAACTACCCAGCAAAAGCTAATCTCTTAAGTTGTTGCTTTTACTATGATCTTTCCATCTTTCAAATTCTCCCTCTCCCTAACCCAGGTCCTCCCCAAAAACCTGAGCTGTTTTTTCCCTTTTCTAAGAGTTCCATTAATTTTCTCCAGGCATCCACATCAGTTGTCTCTGGTACTTGAAGAGTTAAAGACAGACTTCTTTCAAGATCAAAAAATAATACTTTACCTTTAGTTTAATGGATTTTTTAAAAAAACAACTCGTGGGGGTTGTGATGCTCGGGAGTGCTACCCTGACGGAGTAGCGGAAAGTACTGTGGAAGGGCAACTGCATGCAAGGACGGGGCAGACGGGAAAGGCAATCATGCACTGGGAGCAAGGACGGTCTGGGGGAATTTTTCAAGCAGGAGGGGGTGCAGGAATTGGAGAAAGAGTGGAGAACAGGGATGGGCGCCATGACACCATGGAAGAGAGGGGTGTATCTGCATATAAGCACTAAAGGAAAAGCGCAGCAGCGTTTGGGAGAGCGGGTGGCAAGGAATGGGCCTTGCTTGGACTACGCTCTGTCGAAGAGGCAAGCAAATCAAGCTGGCCAGGAGAAAGAGTGTGTGTGTGCAGGGAAAGGTGCTCCTGGAGAGCGTCTGACCTGACAGAACCAGAATGGACCCTGCAGCAAGCGCAACTTTCTCACCCAGGAGGGGTGCCTGGCTTGGCCGACATGGCACCAGGAAACAGAATGCTGGACAGGCGAGCCAGCCAGCCTGTCCTTCTTGCATGCTGTTTATGCACCGAATTCGCCTTTCAAATTTCAGGATGATGCCACAGAAAACCCAGCTCCTTGCTCTGGGGAACTGTTGACAACACTCATGCTGGCCCATCTGTAGCCAACGATCAATCTGCATTTCTTTGGGTCTGCTGAACCTACACAGAATACCTGCAGGACCAGTATTTGCAGAGCTCTGCCCCCCAGATGAAAGCAAAGATGTTGCACTGGGTGGGGGGGGGGGCAGCTGAGGAAGGGCCATTAAATCCTCTTGAACGTGTCAGGTCTCTCTCTCCTCCCTAGCACGGGCCGGAATGTCTGCAGGCCCCTGAACAATCTGGCACAGTAAATTTAGTTTGAAGATGCCCGCCCCCATGCAGATAGACCCATGGCAAGGGGGGAGAGTGTGGAAAAATGAGGGGAGAGGGGAGCTGCTGTTTTCGCAGGCTGAACCGAGCAAAGCGCTGTATCCTCAGGCAAAGCACGCATGCATTCGGACAGGCATGCCAGCAAGTGGACAAGGAAAGAGAGAGCAAGAGGAGGAAGAGGAAGAGGAAGAGGAAGAGAGAGAGAGAGAGAGAGAGAGAGAGAGGAAAAGAAAAAAATAACTCGCCATGGAGTAGGCTGGGGGGATCTGTATGGAGGGGAGGGGCCGCCGAGGGCAAAAAGAAAAACACACACAAAAAGCCTGCCCCGAGCTGGGAGGTCTGAACGCCGAAGGATGCCACCAGGATCAGGGAAGAATTGAGCTCGTTCCTCCAGCAGCCAGCCAGGAAACAAAAAAAAGTGTTTTCACTACATTACAAGACCAGTGTACAAAACCCCCTTTCCCAGACTGTCCAGCCAGGAAGCAAATTCTCCTGGACTAATAAGTGAGTGAAAAACAGAAAGAGAGAGAGAGAGAGAGAGAGAGAGAGAGAGAGAGAGAGAGAGAGAGAGAGAGAGAAGCAGAGAAGTGTTGTCAACCTCCCACCCCGCAAACTTAGGTGTGCTTTTCAAAATCTTTTTTACAAGATGAACCAAAAAAATGGTGGGGAGGTAGGATAAGAATACAAATCTCTCCACAGGAGACATGCAAACAAACTGGGAAGCTCCAGAGGAACATCAGTCTCTCCTGGTTGGGGTACAGGAAAGGACACCCCCCCTTTTCAGGCAGCAAGAACTGGACTAAAGGGTTAGCAATTGTCCCCCCCCCCCCCCGCCTCCTTTCATCAGCGACCTTCTGGTTAGACAAAAACACAGTACCACAAGAGAAAAACAGACAGACACCCAGTTATCTTGATTAACCTATTTTCCATTGTATTAAGAAGCAAACACATCCACAGAGCCACCCACCAAAAAAGACCTTTTTTTTTTTGCTTTTTCATAT
This sequence comes from Varanus komodoensis, assembly GCF_004798865.1. Taxonomy (NCBI): domain Eukaryota; kingdom Metazoa; phylum Chordata; class Lepidosauria; order Squamata; family Varanidae; genus Varanus; species Varanus komodoensis. Next base: position 864,899 of record NW_025336587.1, on the reverse strand, counting down.
AAGCGTATATGAAAATGGAACACTGGGAAGTTATAGTCTCCTCTGTGCAAAGATAACAAACACAAGCATCTCCAGAATGGGCCAGAGGCCTCCAAAAAACCAAAAAGAAAGAAAGAGGGGGAGAAAGAAAACCCCATGGGTCAGATATCCTGATGCATCAGGGTCTCGCACGACCAACTGCCATTCAGTGCCAATTATAACCAGGGAGGATGCAAAAATAGATGTGAATTCAATATGTGTGCATCCATCAACCGACACATGGATTGATTAAAGGATCGAGGTGGTGCAGGATTCTGCGGAAGCCTGCACGAATCTCTTTGGTTGTCCTCGGTGCCCGCCTGGTGCAACTTTTAATGCCAGGATGAATGCCAGATCCATCAACATTGCTAATACCTCGCAAACTGCCCAGAGAGCTTTGGCTTTTGGGCGGTGTAGAATGACAGCAGTACTGGTACTAATACTACTATAGTACTGGTACTAATACTACTAGTACTAAAACTAGTACTACTAGTATTTGTACTAATAGTCTTGACAACTTTCTACCTGACTCTCCACCTCATGGGGTTCTAAAAGCCAAGGCTCTGCCCATGGGCATGGGGGGATGGCTCACAGCCCCAGTGTGTGGCGGGGCTCAGACAGCACGATTGCCCATGCTCAAGAGCAGAGCATGAACTGGGTGCTTTTGTGTTGTTTGAGCCAGGCCGTGAGAACGAGCCACAGTGAACAACACATCCAACCACAAGCTATGCATCCTTTGAATGGGTAGTCTGTGGTTATTTATTTATTTAAAACTTTTCTATACTGTCCACTCCCAAATAGTCTCGGGATGAGCTTACAATAAATCAAAGCAAAGCACAGCATCAATTCTGTACAATAAAATCCCAATTAAAATCACAGTCTAACCATAAAATACTGGGAAAATAAAAAGGGTTTGGCCTGGCCCCCGAAAAGAACAGAGTGTCGGCACCAGGCCGACCTCTCTGGGGTCCTCTAGTCAGCACAGCTGGGATCAGAGGACACAAAAACCGCACTCAAGTTGTTGAAACGCTGCATGTCATCTGAACCAGTGAATGAGCTCCTGGGGCGCTTTGGCCCAGCTACAGGGGAGCAAATCGCAATGCCCTGCAACAAATGGGGGCAAACAGTGCCAGAGATGCCCAAAGTTGCTTCTATGTTGTGTGGGATGCTGAAATATACAAACACTGCCTCCCACACGTACTCCTTCCCAAAAGGCAGGTGGGAGCTGCATTTCCAGGGATTCCCTTGACATTCTGGGGAATAAAAGCCACCAGGCTACGATCCAGCACCCAGCCAGAAGGGAACCACTTCTGACTCCAGGCAGAAGCCTCATTCGGCATTTACCCTCAAGGCAAACAGCTGCTCTTCATTGCTAGGGGCAAAAAGTGAAGGAGCCCTTCTTTTATTTATTATATTTATATCCCACCATTTTCCCCTCCAAGGAACTCAAGGCAGCCTACATAATTTGCTTCCTCCCAAATAATTGGTATCCTCCCAACCACACCCCTGCGAGGTAGAGGCTGGGCTGAGAGTCTGTGGCTGGGCCAGTGTCACCCAGGGAGCTGGATTGTCGGAGTCCCAGCCCTACACTGATAGCCACAACACCACACTGCAGTTGTGGCGGGGAGCTGCTGCTCCAGGGCCCCATGGCCTGGCAGTTTTCCATCACCTTCAATCGTATCAGCGGTAGCTATTCACCCAGCAAAACAAAGCCAAATCCTTGCTTTCTTTGTCAGCCTTCACAGGACAATGACGTCCCCAAAAGAACAATGGCCTCGCTCTCCACAGACGGGAGAGGAGTCAACATGTTTTACAAACTGCACAGGGCTTTTATCTCCCTTCACAGGGCCATTGTTCCCACGAGGGAGGGGTGCCCTGCTAATGCAATATATATTAATACATTACATTTATACTCCGGTTTTTGTTCTCTTTCAAGGAACCCAACGCACTTTATGGGATCCTCCTCTCCTTCACTGCATCCTCACAACAACAACCCTGTAAGGTAGGTTAAGCTGGGAGTCCATGACTGGCCTATCAGCCCAGAGAGCGTCAGGGCTGAATGGGGACTGAAGTCCAGGCCTTGTGGAGTTTTGGGAGGTTTGCACTAATTTGGCAAAAATTAGCAGTCCCCAAGCGCACCCTGCCGTGCTCTCGTCCTTGGCTTTGATGAAGAAGGCTTCATCAAGACCAGGCATGGATCTTAAGTGTGAGGAAGGCGTGTGAGTTTAGTTCTGTCACTGAAAACAAATCATCGGATGGGGGAGATCCTTGAAACACCATGGTCCTTAATTCTGAGAGCACAGATGCTACCCTCCAAACCACGAAATATTCTGCATCTGATTCCATTTCGTGGAGGATGAAATTCTGGTAAAACAGCAAAAACGTAGTGGATCTGTCAACCCGTCCACACCATTTAGAAACTATAATTTTGGCTACATGGGTTGAGGTAAGGCGTAGCAAATAGGATACAACCTTCCAATTTTACTCCTCTGCTATTTTACCTTTCCTGGATTATTTTGAGCATCTCAGGCTGACATTCACTATACAAATGGAGCTTTATTGGTTTACTAATCCTACAAAGTGACTACTTCGTCCCTCAAGACAGAACTCAGCTTTGGATCCCAGTGCGTTTTTCTGCAGATCTTGAGACTTTTTGCATCATCCTGTGTTATAAAATTACGCTGGAATTGCTTCAGTGAGTGTACATACGCCTTCTCCAAAGTGGGACAGCTCCGGATGTTTGCGACTACAACTCCCTTCAGCCCTCACCAGAAAGCTCAGTGGTCAAGGAGGATGAAAGTTCTAGTCAGAAAACACCTGGAATGTGCCAGACGGCAGAAAACACTGCATAAAAGGCAAAAAGGTGGGGCATGGGAAAGGAAGAGGAGGGGAAAAGAATTCAAACTCTAATTTGAGCCAAAAACAGAGCTGATGGGAAAGAATCAACAGCAAAAGATGGCAGCTTCTCCAAGCTGGGTCTTTCCCACGTGCGGGACTAGCTGTGAATTCTGAAAGCTGCCGGCTTGAAGAAGGCAGAGACAAGATGGGAGGGGAGCACACCTAGGCATCAGACGGCCACCTGATTTCCTGGGGGTTGGGAAGCATTCCTCTGTTTTCACATATGCGCCCCTACTCCCAACTCAGTCTGCCTGTAGCTACTTTGAACCCGTGGCCGAGTTCTTTACAGTAAAGATGAGAGAAGACAGGAAAACACAAAGAACAGCCTGCCACAGCCAATCATGCAGTTGGTACGACAACAACAAAAGAAAGGAAGGAAACCAAAAAGGAAGAAAGAAAGGAGGGGAGGAGGAAAAACAACAAGAAAACAACCTCATTCTTTTTTTTTTAAATTAAAAAAAAAAGCATCCGTGAAAAGCCCAGGTTGAGATATTGCCGGCCAGGGACTGGAACCACCCCCCGGCCAACAGCGAAGGGAGACAATCCATTAAACTAAAACCAGCACGAATTTTACATCCTGGCATCCCTGCCCCGCACGATCTCCATCGCATGCATGGGCAAAGCCGGCCTTGCTGTGGGCTGCCCTTGAAGAATGAGCCGCAGGCAAGGAAGGCGGCGGGGATGGGGCTGACAGGAGAGGCGACCCCTAGAAACAGGATCGCGATTTTAGGAACTACTCATCACCTTCCGCTGGAGTATCATAAAAGTCCACTTTCTCCGGTTATTCTCCTGTGCCATGACCCCCATGTGACTCAGCCTGAACCTTTGTAAAAAGCCTGGATCAGGACGAGGAGTGGAAAAAGGCGTTCTTTCCCGCCTTCCACAAGCCAGCTGATGCAACACCCATATCTGGCTGCCGAGAACTCCCTCCCTCCCTCCATGGGGGTGGCCATCAAGGCAAGGGGGTCTGCACAGTTAAGCTGGTTTAAACGGAGTGGCAGATGGACTTAGGGTCCGCTTTGTTAAGAGGGAGCTCACCCAGTTTGTCAGGATAACCAAAAACCAAACCGTGGTTTGGAAAAGAACCGGGCTGTTTCCTCTGGGATGTCCGTGCTCTGGCCCTTTGAAAGCAAGACCTGGAGCGCAGCTGGCTACGTTGCCAGTGCGGGCAGCCAATGGAGCAGTGGTGGATGCCCCCCCCTTCATTCTTGCTCTTGCACACACAAGCTTCACACGTACTCCTGGTCTGAATGCAAGCTGAAGATCCGTCTTGCATCTTGGACAAACATCAGAGATAAGCCAAGCCTGGCGTTCCGTGCCAGTGCGGCAAATGGGCCAGGGGTTCGGGTCAGCATCCCTTCCCCGCTCTCCAGCTGACACACATGCCGAGCAGGGATAGGTCTGGAAAAGGCACCCACACAGCACGGCCCTCTTTTCTGCTTGCACCTCTCCCACAGAAAAGGAAGAAAAGGCAGGGCAGCTAAGCAACACCGCTGGACCGTGCGCTGCAGCCCCCACATCTGGGAGCACATCTGGGCTGAAAGCGAGTGGCGGAGCTGATCGGGCCCTTGCACTGAGGAACCCAGATCACGGCCGAGCAAACCGGCCAAGGACCCGCCTGGGCTTTCTGTCTCACAACCCCACAAGTACAGACACACCACGAGTACACACAGACGGAACGGAACTTGCAGAGCAAGCCTGGCTCTTAGCTTGAATGCTGCAGGATACACCGAAGACGCGCCAGCACCCTCGCCCCTCCAGCTGCCCTGCCCCATCGCCACTCCGTGCCACAGCGCCCAACCTCTGCGCCTCCTCCCCGTCTCCGTGCCCCTCATGAATTCCAGCAAAGACAAAGGGACACCTACTAGACTGCAGCGTGCGTTCCCTGACCTCCGGAGTTGGGGCCCCGAGACCCAAAGCCGAGCGAGCGGCCAGCTGGAAGACATACTCTGTGTTGGGGTTCAGGTCTCTCACGGTGAACGAAGTCACGGGATCGAAGGTCTTCAAAAACTGTGGAAGGGCAGGGCATGGGCATTAGCAATGCAAGGGAGCGGGATTCATTTCTGGGGAGTTGCATCCTTCAGGAAAAGGCAGCCTCACCTCAGGGTTCCCTTGCTTGCCGGAGACCTCTTTGTAAAGGAGCTCGTACTTCTGGATGATGTCCTGCCGAGGCGGACTCCAGGTCAAGAGAATGCTGCTCTCGCTCTTGGCTTCGGCCCTGAAGTTCATGGGTTGCCCAGGGACTGCGGAAGGCAGGCGGGGAAGAAAAACCCGGAAGATAACACTGGGTGAAGGCGAAGTGGGAGATGACCTGACACTCCATTCTGGTGCACACGGAGTGACTGCGTCCCAAGCATGGCAGCTCTGGTGCCAGGGTAAAATGCATGGTAAGAATGCCCATCTTTGATGAATGAGGACAATTTTAATGCCTAAAATATTTTATTTATTTATTTAGGATTTTTCTAGGCCATCCAATCACTTCTGTCTCTGGACAGCTCACAACAATCTATAAATACAACAATAAATAATAGCATCTGTATCCTAAACAATAATAAATTAGATATACCACAACTGAAATATATAAAATTAATTAATTTTAAGTTAGATTAAAATAATTATTTCTAATAATAATTAAAATTTTTATCATTAAAATATTGGTTAAATGAAAAGGCCTTAACCTGACACCAAAAAACATATAGACAGTGCCAGGCGGACCTCTCTGGGGAGTGCATTCCATAGCCTGGAATTATTGCTGCTTGCTTGAGTGGGTGTGATTTTTACAAATTTCCATTACATTTTAGAATGAATCAGCATAACTTCTCTTATGAGGACCAGATAATATAAAAACATTATATTTTTATTAGAACTGTTGCCTTCTATGTAATATCAGTGCACTGCATTTTAATGTAATCCTATTTTAATGTGTCGTTGCTGCTGCTGCTATTTTATCTGTTTTATCTTTTCTTTGCTCACTTACTGGTCCAGAATTTGTCTAGACATGAAATGGTACAGAAGCAGTGCAAATCTGCAGGCACGCATGTGGGAAACTCAATCTCTCCCTTTCTCTAACAAGCAAACAGCACAGAATGGAATCAGAATGACCAGGAAAATTAAGCAACGTTTAATGCACATTTGGAGTATTCTGCTGCATTGTTTGATGCACCAGCAGGCCTGCCCTTTTGCAGGACACTCCATTCCATTCTCAGGGCTGGGAAAAGAATATGGCAACGCTGAAAAGGATCCACCTGCCTAGCAGTTGGGGGAGAGGGCTGCGGTTGGGTATTTGCTCCTGCAACAGACATATAATCCCTACCGAGACTAAGAGCGGGGGGCATGCGAGGGCTCACCTCCTTGCTGCGTCTTTACTTGGATGGGGTCGGAGAGCGGCCCGTCTCCCACGGACGTGAAGGCCAGCACTCTCACGGTGTAGGTCTCGTGCTCCAGAAGGCTGCTCACGGTGGTCAGGAGGCTGTCGTCCACGTTGTGCTTCTGCCAGTTGCTGACGGGCTGGTCCGGCTCCATGGTGTAATAGACCCGGTAGCCCCGGATCTGCCCGTTGGGCTCCACAGGCTCCTCCCACTGGATGATCATGGTGGTGGCGCTCAGCATCCGGCCCTGGACGTTGCGGGGTGCGCTGGCGGGCGCCTGCTCCCCAGTCCGGGTGACCACGGACTCGCTTGGGGAGCCCTGCCCAATCGTGTTGACAGCCGACACCCAGATCTCGTACTCAGAGTTGGGGCTGAGCCCCCCGATGCTGTAGCGCGTGGTGGTGATGTCCTCCTTGATCTGGTACGGCCCGTCCTGGCTCTTCGACTTGTATTCGATCACGTAATAGGAGACAGGGTCGGGGTTCCCTGAGTCCCAAGTGATGGTGATGCTTGTTGCCGTGGTCTCTGTCACAACGGGGGTCCCTGGGGGCTTGGGAAGTGCTGAGAAAAATGGGAAGGATTAACTTAAACATAAACACGTCCACTTGGCCCGTCTCATCGAATGTTCAGCCTTGCGCCCAACTGGCACGTCAGGACACCGGGGGAAGACTTCCACGCAAACAGAGGTGATGGTACAGCTGTTCGGGGACATGGAGCAGGGGAAATACTCCCAGCCCTTTGGGGCAGAGGGTATAACCCTCCTCAGACTGCTCCACCAAACCGGAATGTGTTCAGACTCAGCACCTGGGATCACTAAAACGAGCTCCAAGCTCACAAAGACACGGCGTGCGTGCCTGGAACAGGTGGAGGAAGGAGGGAAGCTCATGAGCTAGGAGAACATTTGTGCAAGGGAGATTGTCACATCCATTCTTTGGGGCGGCAGTGACCAAAACAGGACAGAGTGAGGAGAGCATGTGGGAACATCCCTCCCTAAGGGGTAATGCATTTATTTTGCGGAATGTCTCCAGTTAGGTAGGTGGAATAGCAAACATGTCATAGACAGAGACGAAGCAAAAAGCTGTGCCTGAAACCTAGGACAGTCCCATTTGGGGTAGCAGGTAATACTGAGCTGATGGTCCATTGCAGTAGGAAGCTGCCTCCTACCCTCCCATTTACATGAGCCCTTGAGTCAGAAACATGAGGGCTACAATCTTATTTCATTATTAAAATGCCCAGTGGTACAGCATGTGCTCTGCATGGAGAGAGACTGTCTAGATAGGACTAGGGAAGAATCATGCTTTAAATCAGGGGTCTCAAACTCAACTTACCTGGGGGCCGCTGGAAGTAGAGTCTGGGTGAGGCTGGGCCACATCAAGCGGTGGTGGTGGGCCGCTCATCCCACAGCCGGCCCGGGCGCCGCTGGTGCTTTGAAGGCTGCAGGGCCCCTCCCCCGTGCCCCGCCCATCCCGGCGATTGGCCTGCGGGCCACGAGTTTGAGACCCCTGCTTTAAATGATGGCTGCCAGCATACTGGGGTAGATGGACCAACAGTCTAACGCATTCAACGGCAAAAATAAGTACACAGGGTGTACAACAGATCCCAGCCCTGAACGTGGTTCTTTGCCCATGCATAAACAGGGCTCAGCTGATAAACTGTCCCACACCCTGTCTCTATGCCTGGATAATTAAGGGGCTGCCAATGATTTAGCAATCTTTTTCAGTGTATGTGTTACGTTTATATCTTTGTATGTCCTTATAATATATTTTTAAGATGTGTATTTGCATATGTAATGTACTTTCAAGAGAACTCCTGGCTGTGGGGTCTGGGCATGTAGGAAGGAAACTGAAATGTAATACAGTCTTGTCTTGACAAGGCAGTTCTTAGTTCTTTGAGACACTTATCTGCTGGAACAGAGGAACTGGCGTGGGGCCTGGCCAGAATGTGCATCCCTCTTGCCCAGTTTTCCTGGCTCAGAGCTGCCTTCCAGGTTCTGTGCAGGAAAGAGTCTCTTTCCAACTCCTGGTCCCTGATCCAGAGACTTGGAATGGGAACTTATGCATGCAAAGTGTGCGGAGAGACCATTCCATCCCGAGGCTGTCCCTGCAACCCCGCCCCAAGCATGCCCATTGCTGGAAAGCACCAGGATGCACCATCTCCACCTGAAATTCCCATGACACATTCTCAAGACCCTGGCCCTGTGTTTCTGTCTCAAGAGCTCGTGAAAGATCTTCAGGCCCTTTAAGTAACTCTGCTCAGTCTTCCTCCCGGCCCTTATAACCGGAATTCCTCCTGGAGCCCCGGAGCCCTTGAATCCCAGCGGATCTTCCCTCACTCCAACGACTCCTCTGGGATGCGCACCGTACTGCTCACACCGCACCAGCCCTCTCCTTTCTTCCTGATCCTTCCTCAGTATCTCACTTTTCTCAGTCTGCTTTTGGCTTAGGTCTTCATCTGCAAACACAACTGATGGAGCACAACCTGACCAAAGACATCTCTCCCACCATCACCCTTCGCTTCCACCTTACTCCCTTCTCTCTATGCCCCAGTCGAATTGCAGATTGCATGTTCCTCGGGGCAGGGAGCCTGCCTTTGTTCTGGTTGTGATTCTGCAAAATGCCACAGACAGTTTTTTTTTTAAAGGAAACGCCAACTCCACATCATAAAGATGCCCCTGCAGTGGAAAAAGGATGGCAGGAAACAAGCACATGCAGAACTTCCCAGGCAGCGCATGCTTATGAGCAAAGGCACTGGGAAGGCATACTGGAATTGTACTTAGCCAGAACATTTTTTTAAAGCCGCATAACACGTCGTTTATCATGCAGTCCCACAATGACAGCTTGAGCAATTTGAGCCCTGAGGCAGGCTCAGTCTGACCTGTCAGCACCGCTGTGATGTACAAGCACATTTCAACCGTCCTAAAGGGATGCTTCTCGGTATTTCCCCTGAGCATGCAAGCAAATGGATCGGGGCATGCTGGCAGTCATCCTTGAAGCAGGGTTCCGAAGGCAGGGGTCTCCAACGACGTGCCCAGGGATGCATCTTTGGGCCCACCACACTCCTTAGCTCTCCTGCTTTTAATCTAATTGTGTAATGGTATTTTGACAACTAATTTTTCCACTGGGAGTTTGCCAGGCTGTGAAGCAAAGTCCAGTCCTCCAGTGACAACTTTATTAGGTTTGAAATCGCTTGGTGTTTCAGGATTCTGTTCCCAGTCCTGCCTGATACCTCAATTCTTGGACACACTACTTTCTGGGAGATAATGGTCCCATAACTAGACACACCCATCCTGGCAGCTGTTTTCAGAACAGGCACAGCTGCGCCCCACTACAGCAGCCATTTTGTGAGAGTGCCCATGGCATGCTCTGCAAATTCCATGTGTGCCTGCTGACCCGAAAAGGTTGGGGACCCCTGCCCCTGGCAGTCAGGTGGGAATGTCAAACTCCAACCAGGCGAGCCTTAACCTAATTCCAACTCAAGACAGGAAATGAGCATCACACGTATTGACAAAACAGGTCAAAAGGGCAAGCCTAGAAGGGCTTGGGTGAGAATCCATGCAGGGTGGAGATTTGGAGATGCTGATGAAGCCTGGAGACCTCTGAGGCAGCCACCAAAAGCACTGTGAGGCGGCCTTGAGGGAGGTGGCCTGGCCAGAGGCAGCTGCAGGGAACTGGCCAAGTCGAGGGCCAACAGCACCGAGTGGCTCAGCCCAACAGAATGGGGCCCACTCACATTTCACGGTGATCTGTGCCACGGCTTCTATCACGCCCAGGCTGGACATGGCCACACACGTGTAGTTGGCCGAATCCTTCACGTCAGTCAGCTCCAGAACATTCCGGCCAACTGGCATGTCGTCCTCTGGGGTGAGGTCCTCTGCCCCCTGCATCCACTTGACGTATGGCATAGGTGATCCGACCGCCACGCAAGTTATGTTCACGTTACCGCCTGGCATGATCTCGTGGCTGGAGGGTGGGATGGAAAATCGGGGAGCCACACGGCGAACTGTGGACAAAATGCACAGAGGTAACAAAAACAAAAGCAAAAGAAAAGAGAGAGAGAAAACAAAAAGAAGAGAGAGAGAGAGAAAAGAAAGATAAGGAGGGAAAAGGAAAGAAGAGCAGAAGAAAATTTAAATACAGATGGGGCTTAATTCGTCGTTCCTTCATTTTAAAAAAAGGCTGAAATTAAAAAATTATCGGAATACCAAAAATCAATCAATAAAGGAAAAAAACAGAACTTCAAAATAATTTACTTTCACAAACAATATATAGAATATAGACATAAAAGCGATATTTCATAGCAACAGGGTTCCATTGATCAATTTTAGACCCATCACAGCACAAATAAATACACAAAAATTTATTAGCAATTTCTCATCTTTAAAAATGACAAAGAGGCGACATGGCCCTTGGAACCGGGACCCCCTAGCATGTATGTGGGGAAGACTTTCCCCCACTTCCCAGCCCCAGCTCCTGACCCATTTTCAGGCAGAGGTGAAGGGGCAGCTGTTCCCCACCCCACTTCATCCACTGCCTCAAATCTGAAAGCAGGAGTTTTGGTGGGGGATTAAAATTGGTCCGTCGTAGGCAACCTGGCCACCTCCAGAGACCAAAAATAAATAAATACATTGGTAAATTTAAGAAAAATATGGCAAGGCAGGGAAGGAAGCCCAGGTTTAAGCCACAGAACAGGGCTACACTGTCATCTCGTTTCAGAAGGAAGCATCAAGAATAATTACGAGGATGAGTTTTCTACCTGTCCAGAAAGAGCCTACTGGGAGAGGAGAAAGAAGGAGATCACCCATAGGATAGACAGACTCCATCAGGGCAGGCCCAGCCTTGAGTTTTCAAGAGCTAAACTTGGCTGTCATGGGCATTTATCCATGGGGTCACCATAAGTTGGGGGCAACTGAGTGACACATCACAGCAAGAGCAGAATTTCAATCAGGTGATGCACGTATGCACCTGGGACCTGCACCCACGGCCATGCTAATTCTCAGGTGAGGCAGGGCTTGGTCCAGGGTCACTCGGCTGCCTGTCCCATCCATTTGGTGCAGAAATGGGATGAAATGGAGGAACGTCCGGGTTCAGACCTGTAGCTCTTTCTAGGGGCACGTTCAGGCAGAAGGTCTTAGACATCTCTGGAGTGATGGAGGCTTTCTTCCTAATAGGCAGATCAGGGTGCAAGTGGGATGGGAAGAGGAAGGCAGGTGGCTTTTTCCCTGGCGGTGGCCAAATTTTAGCCTGAACTTGGGCAGGAATCCTCCTTGGACGGGGCAGAGAGCATCCTGGTTCTTCCCCTTGTCCCCCCCCCCCCCCCCACTGCAAAGCAACAAGAAGAAGGTGCAACAAGAGGGGAGTGGGTGGGAAAAGCAGCAGCAAAAAAGATGAGAAACTCTAATCAAATTTTTGTGGTTTTTGGGTATATAAACCCTAACAAAGCCTCTTTGAAAGATCTGACATGATTCCTTCGATAGATGCAGCTCTCAGAATCACAAACATGCAAAAAAGGAGGAAACCAAGAGAAAAGAGAGGCGAGAGAGAAAGGGAGAAGAGAGGAGGAAAAGGAGAGAGAGGAAGGCAGACAGAGGGAAAGAAAGGAGATGTAAAGTACTGGAGCTTGTTATTTTGGGCAACTAGCAAATGCCCACACAGATAAAGAAAAAGGAAGCGGGGTGCAGGGGGGGGGGGAGAGAGGGGGAGAGAGAGACAGAGAGGGGTTAGGGGTAAGGGGAAACCCACTTTTAAAATGCTGCATACTTTTGTTTTCTCTAGCTGATGTGAACCAATGTCACAGTTTAACATTGGCACATTGCAGCCCTGGCAGAATAATAGAACGATCATAATAAAGATAATAAAAATAGAATTAATAATAATCAAAAGGAGAAGGAAACAAAGGCCATGTAAACAGCGAACACGGAGAGAAAACCAAACCAAACCAATGAGGGTGGATGCTTTGTACATTTCCTGAGCAAAGGAAATGGGGTGAAGTTTGCAGACCTTACGTGAGGGGAGAACTGAAGGCAAGTAAGAGCGCTGTTCCCTTTGGATTGTTTCCTAAATGAAAAGAAGAGCATGGAAATGAAATGATGCCTCTGTGCCGAGGAACCTCAGCTCCCTCTTTCCCTAGGAAAGGAAGGAGAAGAGTTGGAAATGTGCAATCAGGAACAAGTCTGCGATCATGCAAAGGAGAGCTGATAATGAGGGACACTTGTCCTTCAGGGCTACCAACCGGCTTAGCTGCCTTTCAGTTTCCCACCCTTTGAGTGGGTGTTCTCAGGGTGCTTCGGAAAAATGCTGTTAGACACTGCTTTTTAGGGAATGTTAGCAGCCCAAATGTTGGCAGCAGGAGCTTGGCACAAGCCAAGAGATTCTATCCTAGCTCCCAATTTCTCCAGACAGTCTCTGTTCCGCTGAATGAAGAAACACGTACTTCCCAGGGAAACCGGCTAAAGGGAGTTCAGTGATGTCTCCAAGCCTTCAGGAGATACAACTTAATAGAAGGCAGTTGAGGGAACCCCTGTTTTGACCGTCTCAATTTCCTGCATCTCCCAAAAGAGCCAAGAAGGTCCCATGCCTGAAAGCTACACAGTCACTACCAGCTGATGTGTTGATGTACCGAGGCTAGCCAGGCCTCCCACCTGGGGAGCCAAATGGTCCACCTGGAGAGACCAAGAAATGTTGAGCAAATGAGGGGCATGGAGTGTGCACTTACAAACAGCGCCCCCCCCCCCCCGCATGTTTGTGCATGCAGGGTCCTCTTAGCATCTTTCAGAAATCTCTTTCTGGAAGATACGCTGGACATGCACATGGTGGGCATGTCGTGAGTGGAGCCGGCTGGTGCCAGAGGTCAGACTAGATGGCCCGGGAGACCCCTTCTGACTCGCTCTGTTTCTATGTTTCTATGTTTCTTTCGTGTGCTTCTCCAGTGGTCACCTATCCACGTTAACTTGCAAAAGGTGCTCTTGAAAAAACGGATCCACAAGAGAACAGCGCTAGCCTTTCTGGAAATGATACGGAGAGACTTTGGAGAACTAAACGGGGCAGAAATGGCTGAAGGCATGCGGGCCAGTCAGGTGCTGGAGGAATGGGCAGAAAGAATCTGTTTTTCAAAAACAAGAGTGGAAGGAGAGTTGGGGGAGGTCATTTATGGGTAGGGCTGGGAGGAAAGGAAAAAGGCTGTTTGATCTGGAAGACGAGAAATGTTCGGCTGGGGTTGAAATGGCAAACACGAGAATTGTCATTGAAACAGAACAAGATGGGAAATTTAGGTTGAGCATTTGGGGTGCAGGGAAGGGGAAATGGGGGACGAAGGAAGGAATTATATGAAAATGGCAAACAGTTCTTGGAAAAGGACCAGTGCTGTGAATCGAAGTATGAAGGGAACTCTGATTTCTATTCCAAGCTGGGAGGAGAGTCCAGGGCTGTCACAACGCAGAACTGTGGCCTCGGTGGAGAGGATGGGAGGCAGCGCAGTGACCCAAGTCCCCGTAGATGACCCAGTGACAGACTGGGAGCGCAGGAAACTACCTCTGGGGGGCGGGGGCATCACTAATGCAGATTCTGTGGAAACGAGCTTTTAGAAAACATCGGCGGGGGGTGGGGTGGCCCCAAAAGTATTTCAGCTAAGGAACGAATCCAACTGCCATGCTCTGTCTTGAAGAGGAGGTTAAATAGAAAAGATGTTTAGATATTAGAACCAAACCATAGTTTGCCACTATGTGAATGCCTCATGGTTGTAAAGAAACCAGGGGAAGTACCAATAGCCTGATTTTAAATGAACTACAACTCAGAGTTATGTTTGAAAAGGGACAAAGTGTGTTGACCCAAAACAATGTTTCACTGAAATGAGCCAGGATTAAACTGGGGCATGTGATCTGTGCTTGCGTCAACCAACCAGAGTTCGCTGTTCAGGCATGGCAAGAAACTGGGAGGTTTAAAACAGGAAGTGGGTGCTTCAAGTTTCCTCCCTGAGGCCATGATGGAGGAGGAGAGATCTAGCGTAAGGTCTAACTGGGCTGATGGAAGCCTTTCTCCCAACACTGAAGGCCTGTCTGCCCCTCTGTGGCTTCAGCCTGTTGCTTGGAGGGGATGGGGAAGAGGTTTACCCCCCCCCATGTCTCCCTGAGTGTAAACATCTGGAGGCTGCCAGTGCATCTCGTCAGTGATACACATCCACCCCCTTCCGAATTTCCTCACACTTTGTCTCCTGAACAGGGGGCTGCCAAGTAGTGCATCTATAAACCCTGCCTCTGGGTAGGAACATGGAGTCCGGCTAATGCACCTGGTGGGTGTAGCCTGAATCCAGCCTCATTATGGATTCATGCAGTGAGGTGGCGTGCTTTTGGTCCAGGTTCAAAATGGCACATGTTGGGGCACCATCCTCCTGCCACAAACTCAGGTCAGGCTTCAGCAAATCTCCCTGTGGAGGTGCTGCACAGAAGGGGCGGGCAGTTGAGCCCGTTTTGGGTCCTGGACCAAAAATAAGAAGATTCCCCATGAGGACCCCAGGAGGGTGTTTTGATTTCTGATGGGAAGGATGTGGCCGGGTGCCAGGCATGCCCGCTGAGCGCCTCTCCCAGTCCAGAAAGGCAAATTTTCCAGAAAAGCTTCCACTTTCGGGGCAGCAGGAGCTGTCACAAGCCACCCACATTCCTTTCTCTCATGGTGCCTCTTCCTGATATCATCCAGCAAGGAACAGTCTTATGGCCCGAGGGTCCCTGTGCCACTGGCCATGTGCAGGTGACCCAGGAAGCTCCTTCTGCCCTGGAAGAGGGAACCCAGCACATATTGTCTCATGCAGGGATAAAAGGGGTTGCATTTAGCCCTTGGCTCTGTGCAAGGGACCAGCTCACAGCTTTGGCAGAGGCAACCAGGGAAGGAAGAGAGAATGAAAGTGAGAAAAGGGGTGTGGGAGAAACAGGGTGTGAGAGGAAAAGGGCTGGCAGAACATGAATGAGGGAATGGGGGCAGTAGCAAAATGGAGCAAAAGGTGGCTGCCCATGTTGGGGGAGAGAGAAAGTGGGGTGCCGGGAGGGAGGGAGGGAGGGAGGGAGATGGGTTTAGCATTCTCCCGATTTAACATCACAGGTACAATCTTGTTCCTGCATTGTTTTCTATTTTCAGCCCCCCCAGTTTGTCATTTTTTCTGCACTTGCGATGGCTTTAATGACTGTTAATCCAAACAAGCCAACGTCAGAAATCAGTGGCTGAGGCTTGGCTGGTAAGGACAAACCACTGCTGAGCCCAGGTGGGCAACAGAAAGCCTGCAGGCCACGTGTCGCCCTTGAGGACCACCATGCTAGACCATTTTCAAATGAAAACAATCGTGTCTCTGGTGCCCACGGGTCACACTTAGCTCTCTGAAGCTAAATCAGACACACCGCTGCTCCCTAAACACAGATTTCCAATCCCCTCCTAGCGGCTGCACAACCCGGTTCACATAGCACCAAACTATGGTTTGCATTCCTGAAGTCAAGCATTGTGCTCTGCTGCACCAGCCTTCCCCCACCTGGTGCCCTGGAGAGCTTGGATTCCAGCTCCCATCAGCTACAGCCAGCGTGGCTAATGGGAATTCCGGCTCTGAACATCTGGAAAGCACCAGTTCAAGGAAGGCTGTGCTATCAGCAGAAAGAGGGAAGTGTGGGGCATAAGGACTTGCATTTCCAAGATAAAAACTGCAAATTCGTGTCTGGTTTTGTTGGTCAAGCCCTGCTTCCCTTCTCTCCTTCCTCCTGCCAGCTTTTTCCTCTTGGCAGGCCGTTCCTCTCTCACACTCCTTTCTGCCACTCTCTTTTCCGCTTCTCTTCTTGCCAGCTCCCTTTTTCTCCTCATTCTGCCAGAGTCTTTGTCAGGCAGAAGGTCCTAAGTTTACTCCTTTACATCTCCTTTGAAATGAGTAAGTGGATGATGGAAAAGTCAGTTTGGACAGCCTCTGCCAATCCGCATCCTGTGCTTTTTGTTTTATTAACCTGCATTTGAGGACAACTGGGAGGGTCCACATGGGGAGCAGGAAAGGACCGGGAAGGGCAGGCGCTTTTACAGACCTGGTTGCAGAAGAACGGAGGATCCAGGTCTGGAGGGCAGTTGTGCACATCATTCTGCCCTTGGATCGCAGTCCCAGAATGCAGCTGGAAAAAAAATTCTGCGGACCGATCGAGTCAACTCCTCTCCCCACCGATTCTGTTCTACAATAATCAACCTTTCCCCAAATTAGCCCAGGAAAAAGGAGAGATTGCAGGTGGTTGGCAAATTGGAAAGGGGAGGTGAGAATACAGGGAATGGGAACCTCTTCAAACCCCGATTCACATGGATGAGTCAAAATTAGAAAGGAGGTTATGAGGAAGGGTTGTGGGGGTGAGGAAAATGGAAATAAACATGAAGTAAAAGTAACATGATAAAGAGTTAGTTTAGTAATCTGAAAGAAGGGAAGGGGGAATGATTAATTTTTGTTCTGTTTTTGTTTTTTGAAAAAATAAATTGAAAGAAAATAAACGTCACACAACTTAAACAAATCAAACGAAGTGAGGTGACCGGTTGAAAGCACCAAACAAAACCAAATGGTGGTAAACATTTTGACACCCGGCAAGCCGCTGCTCTGAATGAGGTGAGAAGGCGGACATTACTGGCATTTTGGTGAGACAGGAGTCCATTCTGTCTTACTCCAAAATGAGGAGGGGGACAGGGAGGGAAAGGGGCCGAAATAATGTGCAGCCTTAATATATTTGTAGTGAAGATTAGATTACACCTGTCCTTCCTGCCCCAAGCAGGTTGCGTGTCACCTCTCCCCCTCTCGCTTCCCTCAAGCTACATCTGGGTGGAGAATTTTTCATTCCCCTCCATCTCTGCCCTTCCAGCAGACAAGCCTTTCCTCCTCCATCGCCTGCCTGCTCACTTTAGCAAATCCCAGCAGTGCCCCTTGATGGTGGGTCTCCAAATTAAATAAATCGGGAACATTATGCCAACTTCATTGCTTTTCAGATCAAGCCATATATTGATTTTGAAAGGGCAGCTGTACTGGCTCTCTCCCCTCCTCCCCATTTGTTTTCTTTTTTTGGTTTGGTGTCTGTGTGCCGTTTTTCCGATATATTTTGTGTGGCAGGGCAAACAGAATCGTTTCAAAGGCCCAATTGGATCATGTGTGCTGCTCCCACCATCCCTGTAATGTTAGGCACAAGGCGGTTCTGGTGCGGCTGTCGGGAGAAGCTGGCTTTTAAATTGGCGGGACGAGGTGTAATCTAAAATTTTCCCCCCCTAAAGCAAAGAGTACAGCAATGCAAAAAAGGCATATAAGACAGAAGCAGGCAGTAGTTATCAAAATCACACGGGAGCCCAGTGTTCCTGCCAAACGCCCTTTAAATAATTTTGTCATACCCAGTCGTACTTCCTTGAAACTCTTGAGAAATCCCTTTGCAGAAACAGTGGTCATTTCACCGGATTTGTCAAATATTTACTATTTATTTATTCATTCATTTATCAATGGAATTTCAGAGTAGAGGACTGCACAAAGCAGTGGAAGGTACCCCCTTAGCCCTGCAACAATTCTCTCTCTTTCTCTCTCTCAACATGCGAGGGTATAGATGGTAAAGATATTAGGAAAGATATCACTAGGGACTCTCCCCTTTCCCCCGGAGTTTGAGAGCTTAGCGCAGAACTATTTATCTTTGAAAAGGACTACCTGGCTTGGCTTTTTTCTCCCTTTCCTTGCATGCTGAATTCTAAAGACTTCCTTTTGGTAGCCAGCATGATGAGGGGGAGGTGAGATTTGAAAGGAATGTCTGCCCATGTTTTTGCAAACAGTAGCAGCTGCAAGCAATCAAATCAGCAACTGATTTCATCCCCAACTGAACAAACCCAAAGGAGAAAGGTGGAAGGGATTGGCCACGATGGTAGTGAATTCTCCAGGGGTTTAGGACGAGCCATCTTTCTGATGGTTCTCTACAGAATGGTCCTTCCAGTTGCGGAGGTTTCTGTTACGTTCAAGGGCCAGATGCCATCTTGTTGGGCATCTCCACTGACAGAGGAAACCCACTCAGCTCTCTCAAGGTGCACTGTAGGTGGAAATACCTAGCAGTGAGCCAGGCTTCCAAGCTATGGTCCATGCGACATCTGACCAAGCTTCAAAGCTTGATCTGGGCTTCAAAGTTGAGGTTGGGCTTTGCAAGGATTCCAGTTTGGGGGTTTTTATTTTGGGAACAGACTACAAAACATGACACTATGGGAATACCACCCATGGAAGAAGGATGGCGAAAAGGTGACCATGGTGGGGAGAAGCTAGATCAATACTGGAAGGGGGGCAGATGGAGGACATCTGGCCCAAAGGCCTTCCAGAAGGGGTGTCCACTCTTGTACTCTGCACAGGCTGTGCATTCTGTGGGATGTCCAGGCACCCTGTGATTCTGCTCTCGCTGGTCAGCACTGCTGCCTTAAACCGAGGCATGATGTAATAGATTCAGGGCCTCTGCAAGACCCAGCAGATGGGGGTGCAAAATTGTGATGCATTTTGTTTGCCTTTTAAGTGTGGCACCCCATTAGCAAAGGGGCTGTTTGTTATTGGTGGGGCAGGGTGAGGGGAAGGGGCTACTGACATGCCATCACAAAAGAGGAAATGCATCACTAATATGCGGGGGGGGGGAAGAAAACATTAGGATACTGATTTGCACAAATATGCACAGTCCAATTTGTAGGGATAGATTCTATTTGGGAATAATTACCATAATATCAAGGGAAATGCATCTTGCTTGAGTGGGGGAGGTTGGAACTGGGGGGCGGGGTGTTATGGGTTGAGGGGCAACTCCATAGCCCAGGAGTCTTACAGGTCGTTTCCCTTTAAACCAGTCATGGGCCAGACAACCTTCCACATACAGAATAGCCCATTCAAAGGACACCTTTAGACAGAGAACAGTCCGCAGCTGAGTATCACAAGGGACACCCAAGATGCCCTGTTCGTTTGGCCAGCTCTTCCTCGGCCACCCCTGGCAGCTGTTGGAAGCAAGAAGTGTGGAATTCTGCATTTCCCCAGTTTTAGACAGCCTAACTGGGCACCTCTCCTTTGTCCGTGCTTAAAACGGAGCAGCTTGTTGTAAATTGAAGCGGTTTTCCTGAAAGGGAGAATCCATCCTGTCTCTACGCTCAAGGAATCGCCAGCCACCCTTCAAGCTAGAAGGGCTGGCACACTTGGTGGAGACGAGGACCTCTTGCACACACCTGCCTGTGACAGTTGGGTCCAAACTCGGCTCCTGAAAGAGTTGCACAGACACTTCCCTGCATCGACACCCTCAAAAGCTGCTCCAGAGGATCCCCCCACATCAGTGGAATGAATTTGGAACACACTGGCACGGCTGCAGGAGGGGACTGCTGGATTCAACCTGCTGGCGCTCTTTTCAGTCACGATCTGCTTGTTATCGACTGCAGCAGGGCTGACAGGACAAGGTATATTGGAGGGCATTCCTTTGTTGCTACAGCAAAAGTTCAACAACCGTGCAATCCTATACACGCCCACACAGAAGCAAGTCCCACTGATTTCAGTGAGGCTTACACTGGTGTAGACAGGTTTGCAGCCCAAGCTTTGATCCTTCACTGCGTATGTTGCGATTTCTACAGAATGTTTAAAGACAGATGTAAGTCCAAGAGATCTGTGCAGCTGGGCTTTCCTGCCTGACTGTGCAGATGGATTTAGATCATCTTTTAAGGCAATCCAAACATTCTCTCTTTTAGTCCCACTTCATAATACATTTTCTCTTCCGGTTCATCTACCAGCTACCCTAGAAGAATTATAGGGATCAAAGCCTCGCCCTGGATGAATGCTCCTACATTCCAAACTGAAGCCGCAATAAAGAGGGAGCCCCAAAATGAACCAACCTATAAAAATTTCAGCTCCAGCAAGTCAAGCCACTTGCTGTAAGGAGAAAAAATTTATGGAATAAAAGCTGATGTCCAACAATAGTGCACAGCAGGATCTCCTCTTCCATTGCAGACTTCGGGTGGGAATGCGACATTTTTGCATGCTCCTCATGGCTGCAAACCCAACGAGCAAGATTTCCCCGCATGTAGAAAACCAGCTCATGAGGGAGAAAGATCTTAAGCCCTGCTACTCTCCATGATGTTAACTTTCTACATGCAGGGAGTAATAATAATGATAATGACAGTAATAATGACAATGAGGAACATCGAAAAATAGGGCTGAGTCTGTAGTCTGAAGTGATGCATTTTGCTGAATTTTAAGTTATCTAACAGACAACCTGAGTTGGGGGTTTATATGCACACCCCCTGTCATCTTATCTCTAGTTGGGGCAATCCATGCAAATCCCACTGCGGGCAGAGCTGCAGCCTCTGCACAGCAAGAGAGGAAAGAGGAAAGGAGGCGAAGACGTCTTGCGCTAGGAGGATTTTTTTTGGCATTTGCTCAAGGCCACTTGGGGATTCTTGAGTGCTAACCAAGGATCCAAAACAACCCAGTCAATGGTTCTGAGAACAACACGTGCCCTTGAAGCTTACAAGGAAGGAGAAAGTGGGTGGGAAAGAGTGGTGTGTGTGTGCGTGTGTGTGCGAGTGTGTGTGTGGCATCTGGAAATCTCTGCCTTTTAAGAGAAAGAAAGACAGAAAAAGGAGAAAGAAAGAGAAAGAAGAAAGGAAAGAGGAGGGGGAGGGAGGGAGGGAGGGGGGAGAAGAGAATGAGAGAGAGAGAGAGAGAGAGAGGGAGAGGGAGAGAGAGGGAGAGAGAGAATAAGAACACAAATAATTGTCAAAGCTGCACAGGATTTCTCAAATAAATAAATAAATATCAATCACACAGCTTTAATACCTGTTAGGAGAGTACCCATTAGGTTTATTTTAATCTCTTGTGTTTTCCCCCCAGTTAAATAATTGGGGGCATATCTGAAAAGAGAGGGAGGAACAGAGCAGGCAGGTGAGATTTGGGGATGCCAAAAATGGTGGAGGAAAAATGGGGAGGCCCTTTTTTGCATAGTGGTGTGAATGTCAAATGTTTGGGATACTAAGTCCTATGAAGTCCTAAAATGAAAGCTGCCCTCTGGAAAGGGGAGATGCTTGTGGTGCCTGCAGCCAGAAAACATACACAAGATCCCGAAGTTTAATTTTGCAAGAAGATGTTGCTGATGCTCTGAAATGTGCCTCCTGGATTTCAGAAAAACGCAGGGGGAAACACAGGGAAGAAGCTGCACAAGAATACAGGCATGGGAACATAATGTGAAAGCCACCAGCTTGGGCAGTAACTTTGGTCTTGGGCCTTCTCTGGAATATCATGGGGTGGGGTAGAAGATCTTGCAGAGTTTTATGGGACTGCCAACTCACAGACCAAGAGGAGGAAAATCAAGAAAAATATTGGGAAGGAGAGTTTCTGAAGTCTGCACTTTGGACATTTGCCTGTTTTCTACCAGAGAGCTTCAGTCAAACAAATGAAGGAAAGGAGAATTCTAGATAGTTCTCAGAGCAGCTTCTCTTCTGAAAAGAAAGGGAAAGCCTTCTGCATGTGCTCAGAAGATAATTTTTCAAAACACACTCACAAAAAGATCTGCCCCTGTTATTGTTGCTGGGGGAAGAGCAGGGGCATCTCTGGATTGCACAATTTTTGCACTCCCTGGGGAGACACTAGTAACCGAAAATGGAAATTAATGGCCTCTTTAAAGCCGTCCATAAAACACAAGCATCTCCCATTCACTGGACGCCATGATCTGTGGCCATTTCCCTTTTCAGGCTCAGCATCTAGCATCAATTTCCTGTCACAGCCCCCTCATTTACCTATACTTTATTAACTTCCATGAGATGGTTAAAAACCATCTTTTCTCATTAAGGCTAAGGCTGATCGTAAGATTTAAGGACAAAACTGTAAGGGGACCTATTTTTTAAAAAAACACACACAGTCACTGGCAAACAATAGGCTGTCCACCTTGGCCTCAAGCCTTGCTGGCTGCCGTTTTTTTTTCACTGGAATTCAGCTAGTGACCATGGGAACCCTAACACATCTTAAAATATTAAAGGGCAAAGTTGTATGGGAGCGTTACTTTTGGGGTCTTTTAAAATGCCTTAGAGAGAAATCTTACACAGGTTTAGATTGGGAATAAAAATCCCACAACTGGGGAATGCTGAGAAAAATTGAACCCTTTTCTGTCTGAATAGGGCATGTTTGCACCTTTATTCTCTCGCTTGATGTGCAAACAAAGTATTTCACAGTTTCATTACAGACTATGATATGTATTGATTTGTTTTTTCACATGTATACCTGGCTTTTTCATAGCCGTTACAGAGGAAACCAAGATGAAAAGGCAAGCAAGACTCTCACTGCCTTAGCAAATGTGTCCTGGGAAGTGCAGTGAAAGCGGCCATTACGCAGATCGATTCCACAGACTGCAAGGGAGCAATTTTTGCTTGGTTTTCAGTGTGGGCCAACGGCTGGTTAAACCCACTTAAGTGATGGCAGGGAAGGACTGAGGGCGTGGAAACTATCCCTGAGCTGTTAATCCAATGGAAAGGGACTTTTTGTTGCATAATTCTCTTTTCATCATTCCCATATGAAATGGTCCCATAAATATAAGCCTCCTTCGGATAGAAATATAGCTAAAGTTGAAGCGAATCTCTTTCGAAACTTCCCTCACCCACCCCAAGAAGCAATTCCTGAGACAGAGATTAGAACTGTGTGATTCCATTCATCTGGGTTGGAGGTAATTTGAATTATCGAAAAGTTGGGGGAGGGGCATTTCGAGGAGGAGGAGGAGGGTGGGGAAGCAGGAACACTGGCTTTTTTTTTGCACAATGCATTTGGAATAAATTATAGCACAGCATAGCCAATTGAAATCAACAGATCAAAAACGAAAAAGAAAAAGAGAGGAAGAAACAAAAAGCAAAAAAAAAAAAATCAACACTAGAAACTGAAAAAGGAACCAAACGTGGGGAAAAAATCCACTAAAAACTAAAGAAAAAAGAAGTGGTTTGGAAATTATATGTATATAGATATAGATATATATACACGCACAGACAATTTGGAAAAACAAAACAAAAGTCAACCAAAAATCGCCCCCAAAAGCAAACAAAACAAACCGGGTCCAAAAGAACCGGAAGGACCAGCATGCAAAGTCTGTTGCTAACATTCTCCCATCATGCAGCAGGCCCAACTGTCCATACGGCAAGGTAATCATGACAACAGAAAGGTGCACATCACGCAGCAACGTTACCAATGGATGCAGAGAGAGCCCACAATGCAACTCAACTCATCTCCGACGAGACCCGGGAACGAGCGGGTCTCGCTCGCCATCTTTGGTCTAGATATTTCTTTCTTGCTTTCTTCCTTTCTCTCTCTCTTTCTTTTTTTAATTTTAATTTTATATCTTTGTCATTTTTTAAATTAAAAAAGATAATAGATATATAGATATATATTTCTCTCTTAAGAAATGTAAAAATGTGGGTAAAGAAAGTGAAAAAGAAAAAAAACCACACCAACCTTCTCGAAGCTCTGAGGGATGTTAAGGGGGTTTGATGCAGAACACAATGACATGAGGAGAAGAGAGAAAATAGGGGAAACACAGAGAGAGTAAAAAAAGCCTTCACGGCTGGCAACAGCAAACTGCTTGCTTTCTCTTTTTTCCCCTGTCTTTACCTTAAAAAAAAAAAGCTTTCCAAAAAATCAGAATATCCCCCTTTCCTTGAGTCCCCATTTCTTTCCTGTCCACCAGGGCGACCGAGAAGTGGACGCAGGTACCAGCGCAGCAAGGCCTGGATCCGGAGGGAGGGTGGCGGTACCTCAGCCAGTGAGGTGGTTGTTTTGCACCCTGTTAATTTACCAGGAGACATGCTCCTGGCCCCTCCACGGACTCAGGAGCTCCTCAGGGCCTGCGGATCCCTTCGGTCAGTCCCACAGGCCCACCCGTGTCCAACAGCAAAACCTAGCGAGCCCCCTGTGGCTCGGGAAGGAAAGATAAACTCGTGCAACACTGTGCCCCAAACAGATGAAATCATTTCCCCGACTGGCCACCGTGGCGTCTTCACCGTCGTGGAGTCTCTCCGGCAGGTCCTTGACATATTTATATTGTTCTCCGGGAGGGGTCTTGTCAGTGGAACCAAACCCCAAGACCACCTCAAGGCATGTGCTCATGGGGACTTTGGCTGGAGCAAATCCACAAAGTCACAGCCAGCAGGCTGTGAATCAGTAAATCTACATCTTGCAACAGATTGGGTTGAGGTGGACGTGGCAAATGTAATCTGCCCACCCCCCCTGCCCCACCAGAAAAGGGCCACTCAAAATCCAGCACAAGGGGACCCAAGTGCTAGAACCCCCGGGCATTTTAAAAGCCAATTTCCATACTCCTGGCTCAGCATGGAAAGGTCCAACTAGCAATGCTAGTAAGCGTCCATGTGGACATGCCTTAAAAACACCACCTTCCTTCCGTGGTCAATTCCCTCCCCTTCCAAACTCCAAAGCAAGATGGCGGAAGGGATCCCAAGATCTCCTTATGCTCTAAAAAACACATTATCTCTTTTCAATGTTGGAAAAAACTACAAATCCTACCACACTCTGGAAACTCTTTGGAGACACAAGCATGTTATGGGAGAAACAATTCAATAAAAACTCTGCAAGCATGTTCAAGATTCTGCGAGTGGCAACAACAGCAAATAGAAAGAACATTTCACAGTTCCATCACCCCCACAGCACATGGTGTTCCCCCCAACTTTTCCACGCAGGACCATTTTAAGGCCAATTCCCCCGCCCCCCCTCAAAGGTATCAAAGTAAGGGTAACAAAAACATATTAGAAACAGCCAAGTTGAATGTGTCACATGCTCCAGGCCTGCCAGAAGCCCTAGGCACACGGAAGCCTCTGAAAAGACATAGTCACACACGTGCATTTCTCAAGCAGAGGCTGAAAGGTAAGAGAGAGTTGGAACAAACCACTCGAGCCATTGCAGATCTGCTGTCGGTTACGTGAGTTTGCAATAACTCAATTTTTAAAAGACAAAGAAAAGAAAAGCTTTCCCAGAGGAGAGACATATGGATCATTCATATTTGCCCCATGGTTCAGATTTCTGTAATGCCGGCATTCTGCCACTAGGTGCCGCTGGTATACAGCACAGAGTGAATCTGATTGCAAGCATTAATCCTCAACCAGGGGAAAATGGACATTTGTCTTGATATTAGGAAAACCTCTTATTCTACTGTTATCTGGGCAGAGCAAGCCATTCTGTTATGTGAGGAAGGGAATGAACATGGTTTATACAAAGGGGACAAACTGGAAAAGAGCTTCCCAGCAAATAGGAACTGTTCCAAATTTCCAAACTATGGCAGGCTCAAATTCTCTCTTAATTGACAGGGGACGAGCCTTGGATTGTATGCTCTCTGCCTCAAGGACTTTTTTACCCAATGGACAGAAACAATGACAAAGATTTCTTATGGCACAGCATCAACCTTTAAGATTCCATATTTCTGGTTGCTGCCCTGTTTGGGGGGGGGGGGGGCTGTCCATGCAGCCAGTAATAATGACAGCAACATTTTTATTTTGTTTTATTTTGCCATATGTCACAACCACAAGGAACAACAGAAATAACTTCTCCAGATATTTAGTGTGGATGAAACAATCCCCTCAAAACAATTGCCTCCATGGGCCTGTCCCCCAGAGAGGACAAAAGATGCTAATTAGTGTTGCATTGCTAAAAGACTGATAATACTCAGCAGAATAAGGTGTAACATTTAAATATTAAAATGTATTTAAGCACTTGCCAGGGACACCAACAACCCCATTGCTCCAGGCAGTGAAAACAAGATGTTTCTCAAACTCTAGAGGACTTCCAAAGATGCCCAGTTACCTAGAGTCAGCGAAGCATGAGATGCTTTATTCAGAATTATTTTGTGTGTGTGGTGGGAGATATAAGCTATTGAAACTGGAGCATGTCCATCCTCCCCTCCTTTTTTATTGAGCAGTCGATGTTTGACATATATGCAAAAAGTATCAGGTCAATCCTAATAATAATAATAGGATTAATAATTGTAGTTTTCAGGAAGGAATATAAATTGGCTTTCCCACTGCCCTGTGATAAAGAAGGCAACTGACCCTTTTGAAGGGGAGTAGGTTGCGTTGGGCCACTGGCTGGGAAAAAGGCAAGAGATTACAGCGCTTCCTTTGCTTCCTAGCTCCTTTCTTGCTTTCTGCTACTGAGTATTTTGAAGGCAGGGAAGCCCTGCCACTTTTGACACCTTCAGCTTTCACATCTGATGGGCTAGGCAAAAGGTTTTGTGCTTGGGCATCCAGAAAAGAATCTCAACAAGCAGATCTTAGACAGACCAGCTGTTCACCCGATTCAGCCTTCCTGGGCAAATATTTTTGACTAACTCTTGGTTTCCCCAGGCCAATGAGTCAGAGCTAAGCTGATGGCAGTTAGCTGGCATGGGGCTGGCCCAGTACCCTTTCCGTGCCCAATGGGTTTCTTCTGAGAACTTCCCAGAGAAAAATAACCCTAACATCCACCGTGGAAGGTTGGTGTAAGATTTTGGAGACATGGGGTGTAGCTGGAACTGAGAGCAGGGTATTTGTACACCATGCTTCTATTCCCCTCGGAGGCGCCTGTCCCCTGCCATTTTGCGGTATTTCAATGTGGCATTATAACACATTCCCAAGACTTGGTGAAACCTTTGGCGCAAATGATCCATAGTCAAGGATCAACTTTAGAGCAGCCTGAAGTTTTCTTTTGCAAACTGAACTAGGTGACAGAGGGGAGTAAGATATATGAATTTCTATTTCACATTTCCAAATCCTGGGCAGAGAAATGGGTTTTTGGGTTGAGCAGGAATGCTCCCCAGCCATTTTCACCCAACTCAGAACTTACTTTCTATTAAGGAGGTGATGTAGCTGGAAACTCCCCCCCACCACACACACACACAAATGCCTGTTCTATGTTTTGCTGAAGGGCTGTGCAATTCCCATTAAATATTTCTTAAGTAGAGAAATTCCAGGTGTGGGGAGAAGAAAGTACCTCTGTGGGGAAATAGGGGGCAGGTCATGAACTGAATGGATATGTGACGAGCAGCCTAAGAAGTAAAAATATGGTGGTGCAGGGAAAGGAATGCCCCTCTACACCATACAAGCATAAACCTGTTTTTCAGAATATGGCTAAAGGCACTGGGTCTGTTCCTGGACCCCGCCAGGGAAATGTTCTTAGGGTGAGAATTCAGGGAAGCGATGTGGGACTTGAGTGGCATATGAAGCTCCCCTTTGCTGAACCCAAATCCATAGAGTGTCGAGGGCAGGGATTTAGGGTGATTCACCAGGAATAATATTCTGAAAGAAAAGCAGAGGGCTGGTTCCACAGAGGGATTCACTACTCAGAAATTAATTAAGGGAAACTGACTTGGGGTTGCCCTACGGCAGCGGGGCAAGGACAATGAACACCCCGTGCCCAAATCAAGCTGGGGGTGATCTGACCATTCCCACCCCAGCCTCCCTCCATCGCTTTGCTTCATTCCCTTCCTAATAGAATTCCTTCAACCCTGGCCCTCCTTGGCCTTGGAAAAGGAGAGAACCAAACCGGTGTGTCGGGTGGTCACTTGTGCGAACCATGGTGCTCCCTACCTCTCACATATAGATTAGCAGGTGAAGAGTAGCGCACTCCAGCGCTGTTGCTGGCCACACACTCGTACTTCCCCTGGTCGGTCTCCTCGCTGCTCTCGATCTGCAGACCACCTAAGATGGGGGAGAGAAGGAGAAACAAGAGAGAGGAGGAAGGAGGAGATGCCAAGAAATATGTTAATCCATGATGGGGGAACAGAAGGGAGGGCAAGCAAGGGGCAGAAGGGCACTAAATCCAGATCTCCTCCCCCCCCCCACAACTTGGAGGCCCTCCAGATGTGTAGGACTACAGTGGCCCTGCCGGCAGAGGATGATGGGAGTTGTAGTCCAAAGAATCTAGAGGTTGGCATTGGCTGGCCTACTTCTTCAGGCATAGATTTGCATTTGCTCCCTCCATCATGGCGGGTTCCCTTCCATCACCAACTGGGTTTTCAATGGCATTGACCTGTTACCTTAGAGAGGCTTTCGGTTCCTGAAGATTTGGGGCAGCAAAGGAGACAGTGGGGAGAACGTTCCAGTGAGGGAAAGATGGCTAAATGTCACACATTTAATCCAGAGCAGATCAATTTTTGAGTGACACCTTCCTTTTACAGTTTGTTCTTTTGTCTGAAACTATGGGTTAATCTTAACTGCAGTTTATCTAAATAAGCCAGGATCATTAGCCACCCTTTGAAGCTGGCTTGTTCAGATAAACTATCATCAAATGTAACCGCGATTGTTTCATGTTCAGACCCAGAAACAAACCTCAGTTAGCTGAAGCGGAAAGAGGAGTTTCCAGCCTCCTCATAACCATACCAGAAGTGAAGAGTAGGTTGGAGAACACTCGTGGACATAAATGCACACCAGCATTTTAATAAGCAACCTGCAGCTTGAAAAATCTAAAACAGCCTTTTTTTGCTCACTGAATGTTTATAATTCTATTTGCAAAATTTACTTGCCACAAAAAAGGAAAGGGGGGGAATCCTACCTTACTCAATTAAATGCAAAACATTCAGTCATCTTTATCTTTGCTGCATCAAACTTTCTGGAGACAGAAACTCCTCTTATGCCTGACATGGGAAATTCTTGTCGCAGTGAACTGCAGAAGCAGGAAGTGGTCCAACTCATGCCCAGAATTTCCCCTGGTGAAGGCCAGGAAAAACTGGTCTTTCAACCCACAGCAGAAACACTTTGCCAACATTCCATAGCTGACTGTTTCTGACATCACAGAAGCTCAGCCAATGGGAGGAGAGAGCTGTCGATAGCATGAAAATCATACATGCATCTACCCAACACATATTAATATAATGCCAAAACCAATTTTTCTTTGGGTAGTAGAGCAGCCCTGGCTAGCATTTTGGAAACTGTCCAGGTAATCAAGAGCCATAATTCTGCCAGAGAACTGCTAAAAGACTGAGGCAGGAGATATGAAAAGGTAGTTTTGTGGGTATGGCAGCCCTTTCATGTGTCAAGGAATCAGCACAGGCAAAGAATCTTTAACCAAGCACATGCTCTTCATTCCTCCCACCCCTAATAATCTGATTCTGCTCCCGATAGCTTTCCTCCTTTAACTGTATGTTCTGAAACATTCCAGTATACCTTCTGGAACCACCTTAAAGGGCCAGGAGTTTAAGACTGGCAACTGCATCACTTGGGAATTAATCAATTCAATTAACTTTGAGTGTGCCCCTGATTAACTGGGCAATAACTTGTTCCTGAAAGTATAAATTTTCTTTTAAATGCAAAATGTACAATCTCAAGCTCCTTCTTTGAAGTGGTATCATTGCTTCTTTTACTCTACATAGGGGAGAATGCCTCTTGCTATGCCATCTTAGAAGAGGTATTTCTGTCATAGTGGAAGATGCATCTTTTCCTCTCTTTTATAGGAGGGAATGCCTCTTCTCACTGCTCCTCCTCCATTTATTTATTGCAAACATTTATATCCTGTCCTTCCAACAAGCGCTCAAGACAGCTTACACAATATAACATTACAGTAATAAAACCACAATTATTAAAACAATATAAAACATTTAGGAGAGGAGACCTCATGCTATGCTATCTTATAAGAGACATCAAAACATCTCCCTTAATCAGAGAGAACGCATTTTTCAGAATGCATCCAGAAGAGGCACCCCTGCTCCTTCCTTAGACAGAAGAGAGAATGTCTTGTAATGTCATCTTAAGAGCAGTAAGCCCAGTTCTTTTCTTCCACAGATGAAAATACCTCTTCCAAAATGGTGCTTGTTGCCTGTCTCATCTAAGGGTTTTTAGCCCTTGAGAACTGGTGACTTCTTACTGCATGCAGATTTAATGCATTAATTTAATATATTCCATCAACTGTGCTTCCCTTAATCCAGTGAAAGCCCTAGAATAAACTTGGGCTCATCACACAGGCCTTGACCTTTTGATGGTTCAGCTGGTTATATTTATTGTGTTTGTTTGCCCTGCAGTTCCAAGGACATGCAGACTGCACAAGTAGTACCTAATGAAACCCTTTTTGTTTTGTGGTCTTTTTCTCACCAGGAAATACAAATGTGTTTTCATTTTAAAAATTCCTACTTTCAACAATAGTTTGGATCAAATTAAACCTTGCTGTCTTCACTGAATGCAAAGAAGTTGGGATTTTTATTATCTGAAGGAGAAATAAACACACAGATCTCTAGCAATATATTTCACCCCTTTGGATCCTCCTAGAACTTCACTTTTATACTTGGGAAACCATCTCCCCCCGCCCCCCACACTCCAGAGGGATGGCGGCCCAAGTCCACCCAGGAAGAAGAAAGGAGAGTAAAGAATTATACATGTATTCAAATTAAAGACAGAATTGGAGGAAGAACATAAAAGTGGGAGCAGACGTAGGATATGAGGGGCAGAAATACCCACAACGGTGAAATGCGGACAAGACTTCAGCTTAGAAACAACACGACTACACAAAACGAGAACTGGTTATAATCCAGAGGCAAAACGCAGTGTTTAGGAGTGGGGAAAGTGGGCGCATGTGTCTGCGTGTCTGTGTGCGGAGTTTCTCTTACCTCTGATCGGAGTACCTTCTGTCAGGAAAACAAAAAGGAAAACAAAAGAACAAAAACAAAAACAAAAAAGAGGAGTGAAAAACAAGTGGAAAAAAACCTGGGAGATTTTAGGATTTGCCGGTGGGGGAAAGGAACCTAACGGAGAAGGAAGGTGGCTCCTGGCCGCAGAAGTAGCAATGCTGCACTTTGGGGCTGTGGCTGAGTCACGAGAAGGACGAGGGAACTTGCTTCCCTCATGATGGATATCCCAAATCACCCTGGCCAATCAGGAGCCTGGCTGTGGATGCTGTTCAGTCAGTCCGGAATAGATAGGTTGCTGCAGCACCTGGGAGCACGTGGGAATGGCGGCAGCTTAGCTGCAGAGGCATGTGAGGTCCCAGCACTGGCTGGAATGCAGGGAAAGCACCTTCCCTGGAAGGCTGGGCAGCCACTGCCACCAGCACAGGCTGAAGGTGGGCAGCCAAAGGCCCATGGGCCACGAGCTGCCCTCAGAGGCCACCAGTGCAGCTCCACCGCATGTGCCTTTCAGCCCCGCTCCTCTCCACCCTGCACACAGGATGTGTGCAGGGAGACTTCCCAGGACACCCTCTTTCTTGATTCTGACGTGGAGCAGGGCATGCAGTTCCTACTTCCCCAGCAGAACTGAGAGTGCTGGACAAGGGGCCACGCAGAGACTCCTGCTGCTGCAACAGGGCGGGATGCTGCCCGCTTGGTGCAGCTGCAAAGGAATGCTTGTGGTCCTCCACCAGGCCGCCTCTCAGGGACCAGGGAAGTGAGTGTGTGGATGTCATTTGCTGGCCGGGCTTCTTGCCCACGCTCGGCCCTGCCCAGGAAACAGACGGAGCTGAGCTCACGCCTCTGGGGGCAACACCAGCAGCCCCGTCCCCGTGCACAGTGCACCAACCCTGGAGATCACTTATGTGGTAGCAGAGCCCCGGTTCCGCAGTGGGCACATGGGGGGGTGTGCAAGCCGGCTTTGCACACTCACTCCCTGCCAGATGTTCACACGAGTGCTCCGCACAAGGCAGCCTTAGGGCAGAGAGAAAGCTGGCTGCAGTCTGGGGAGCGGAGCAGAGGAAATCCAGTGGATTCCTGCCCCTGAACCAGATTCCTCACACACAGCTGATGGAGACACAGCTTGGCTGGCAGGACATGCAGGGCTGCGTGGAAGAGCCCCGTTTTCTGCTGGGTCCTCACACCAGGCGGTCTCTGCGGGGCACCTCTGCTCCTGGGCTCCCCGCTGGACGCCCTGGGCAGAGCTGCAGCTCTACACAAGCCTGACTCTGGCTTGCTTGGCCAGCAGCGCAGGGCCATCGTCACGCATGGGCCTGATGGGCACTTGCCCGTGGGCCCCATACTAATCAGTGTATGTTAATCCGTCATTTTTACACTTTTGCTCCTGTGAGTGGTGGTCTCGGGCCCCAGGACTCTGCTTTGCCCGGGGCCCATAATGCTGTTAAGACAGCCCTGCGGGAGCAACCTGGGCAGCACATGGGCTCCGTGTCGCCCGCTTCTCGCCTTCACCGCCTCTGTTGCCCGGGGCAGAGCAAAAGATGGGCAAACACGCAGGCTCCATGGGGAAGGGAAGGAGTGGCTCCAGGGCAGTCAGCCCAGGGGGTCCCCTGAGAAATGCCCGGCCATGTTTACCCTTGATGCTGACCCCAGAGGAGCAGCAATGCCCACCCTCTCTGAGAAGCAAGGATGCAGAAACCCTTTCTGTCTGGGACCTTAGCTAAATAATGCACCCCCCCCCCCCGATGTGGGGCAGTTCCAACATTCCTCTGCTAATCTACAGCCCGTGTAGAAACAGGGCTTTTCAAAAAATGACAGAAAGGCACTTTGCACATGCCCTTGTTCCTAGGGCAACACTGCCCCCATTGACCACCCCAAAAGAGGTTCACCATCATTGCCCTTGAAGTTGAGGGTCGCCCAGAGGACACCTTCCGTGCCAGATTAATTAGGGTCAGGATCCTTTCCCCCATCAGCTTTCCAAGCACTTGCTGCAATCTCATTCTAGAAATGTATCTTATAGATCTCGAGAGTTTTAACCCCAATCCTGAAAACAAACCAAGACGCAGCATGTTCATTGCGATTCAGGCTCTCTCTGCAGCCACTGCCTTTATTTATTCGTTATTTGTGTGTTATTTTTGTGGAAGTAATAAATCTCACTTCAACACGCCCTGGCCCAGTGGCCTGCCCGTGCCCACCTGGCAAGGTTTGGACAGAGGAAGGGGCCTTGGCATGCGTTCCCTCCAGCAAGCCAGCTGTCCTTGCAGCCCACCCCTCCTGTTAGAAGCCTGCACTGCGGCCTTCGCCTCGT
The DNA here is from genome assembly GCF_004798865.1 of Varanus komodoensis. NCBI lineage: Eukaryota > Metazoa > Chordata > Lepidosauria > Squamata > Varanidae > Varanus > Varanus komodoensis. The sequence goes on along the minus strand of NW_025336587.1, from coordinate 831,721 downwards.
GCCATGCTGGTCTAAGCCCTCTGTTTTCAGGATAAGGGGGGAAAACCATCAACCTAGTTATTTTTCATTATTAGTCATTGTCAGTTGGGTGGGAAGTGGGCAATTGTTACGTGGTTAAGGATCTAGTTAGATTCAGCTTCTAGTTAAAAGAAAGGTTAGACATAATCTAGGGAAAGGTGTTAGCATCTAGTTAAGCTTGCTGGCTTGTTAAGGTTAATGAAAGCAGGACTAATTAGCTTGTTGGAGGAGGAGACAGTTTGGGGAGAAGAAAAGAAAAGAAGGGGGTGTTAATTTGGGGCTAGCTTCTGCGGAGATACAGCAGGAGAGGGAGAGAGCAAAGGACAGAAAATAGCGAGGGTTGTGGGTGTATTTGGAGGAAATAGAACAGCCTCAAACGCATCCTTCTGTCTCAAAAAAATTAAAGAGTGGAATTTTTAAAAAATCTGCCATCTGTGTCACAACTCGGGAGTGTTTCAGAAATCAGCAAGGGGGAAGGGGAGAGGGAGGCTGGCTTGCAGAGTCCTGGCATGGTGAAAAGCATCTATTTTGTGGCTCTCCTTTCTAGCAGTTGCAATTTGTTCCTACAGAAGCTGGATATTCAGAGACCTGGAGGGGCCTGTTTTGGGTGGGGGCTGAAAGGTAGACACAAAACTGCATTTTCAGCATTCTTGACAAAAGTGGCTAATGGAGCACTAAAGACAGGTCTAACTTTGGGGTCACTGGCCAAGGTTTAGTGCCTTCCATTTCTTCAGTCTGCATAAACAAAGAAACAACACCGCCCCCCCCCCCAAACAATACAACAAGCAAATAAAAAACCCCATTCTCAAACACTTGGAATGGAAGCCTTCACTTTGCTCACTGCAGTAGTATTGTGTAGTGGTCAGAGCACCCTTTTCTGACATGCTGGCTAGATACGTCAGGCTTACCGCTCACATAAGCCCCACCAGTATGGCCGATGGTCTGGGTTGATGGGGTTGTAGCACTAAACATGAGGAAGGCGGGGCCAGGCTGTTTCCCCAGGATCCAGGTTCAAATCCTGCCAGTCACAAAGGTTGCTGGTAGCGCATAGGTTTCAGGGTTGACAAAAAAAGGCCCCCTTGTCTGAAAAGGAGACCTGGATGGAGAAAGTGGAGGACACTGGGAAGGGTTAAGTCCAACCAGAACACACCCCTAGAGGGTCTCGCATGGAAGGGGGTGCTCAAGACACCACAACTCACAGCTTTGCTTCTCACTCAGTGGCTGTCAAACAAGAAGCAAAGCAGCAAAGCAACCTTTTTCCTAGTCCCGCTCTGTCATCCCTGTCCTTCCACGGGACGGCATGGCACCCAGGACATGCACAAGGCAAGGCTGCACATTTGGGGCAGTTGGAACTGTGTGCACACACCTCCAAATGTCTGGCAAAGCACCCACCACCACAAAGCTTGGGCGGAAAGCGGGTGGGCGGCACCCCGGGTGCTTTGAAGGAGTGGTGAGTGGCTGTCGCTTTGGAAAACGCAAGACGCCATCTCCTGAGGAAATAGAGGGTCAGATGGACCCAAAAATGCTGTGGGGACCCCAAAAGGAGCTGTGGTTGCCACTGGGGAGATTGGACCAGTGACAACAGCTCTGCTTGGGCACTTGATGAAGAGGCTGTCCTTGGTAGCAGCTGAGTGAGCCTGGTGAGAGCTGTAAGTTTTTGGCCATTCTTGTGAAGGGGACCTCGGGGTGCTGGTTGACTGCAGGCTGAACATGAGCCAGCCGTATGATGCAGTGGTCAAGAGGGTGAACGCCACCCTTGGTTGCACAGCCAGAAATGTGGCTTCTAGATCGAGAGAGGTATTATGCCCACTCTGTACGACTCTGGTGCGCCCGCAATTGGAGAGCTGTGTTCAGTTTTGGGCCCCTCATTACAGAAAGGATATAGCCAGGTTAGAGTCAGTGCAGCGAAGGGCCACAAGGTTGGTGGTCGGTTTGCAGGGGATGCCGTATGAGGTGAGACTGAGGGAACTGGGTCTCTTCAGCCTGGAGGAGAGGAGACTCAGAGGGGAACTGTTGGCAACCTACAGGTATGTGAGGGGGTGTCACATGGAGACGGGCAGAGACCTGTTCTTCCCTGCAGAGGAAGGCAGGATGCGCTCCAACGGAGCCAAGCTCAGGGAACCAAGGTTCAATTTGGATACCAGGAAGCACTTCCTGACAGTTAGGACCCCTTCATGAGTAGGACAGTCCTTATAACAAATTGTGGGATTTCCAGGTTGTGTGTCGCCCATGAACAGGCCCTTGCAGGAGATAGTCTGGGCCGACATGACACAGTTGTAAGCCGCCCCGAGGCTTCGGCGAATGGGGTAGCATAAAAATGTTTTAATAAATAAAAATAATAATAAAATAACCCACCAAGGCTTGTTAAACATAATGGGTGTCATGTTGCAGGACCAGAGTAAATATCTGGTAACAGAGCCTACCTTACAGTGTTGTTGAGAATATGCAACAAGTTCTTGTTTTACAGGAGGAAACAGAGCTCTCATATATACATTGCTCTCTGGAGCAAAAGGTGACCAAAACAAAATGATCAGCTGAATTTGCAAAATAGCCTTTTTGGTTTCTTGCTGCGTGGTTGTGGATGGAAACTGCCCCCTTACTCAGGTTAAGATATTGGTCTTTTGGCATGTGTCCGCCCTCTCATTTCCTGCATCTCTCTCTGCTCCATCAGACTGGCTTCTGCATTTGCCACTCCTTTTTTAAAATGTTGCAGGTGGCACTGTATTTGCAATGAGCAGATACTCATTTTTATCACCTGTTCTAATGGTAATTACTATCTGTCTTGAGGAGGACTTCCAGGAATCCAGTCTGGGTGCTACCAAGGTATAAACAGGCCTGGCTGTGTTACTCTGCTAAGAAGTGACCCAAACTGGAGGGGTTAGGAAGAAAGGGAGGTTGGAGTGAGGTCTTCGGACACAGATGGTAGATTTTTCCCCACCATTGGAGTTTCACATCCAAGAAGCGCTAATCTTTAGATTTTTGGTGCAGTAAGGAGAGAGACCAGAAAGAAATGCTTACTTTAGGGAGTGCTTATACAACCCCAAACACACTGGGTAATTCTGAAGAAAGAAGTGGGTTGATATGCCAGTCTGGGATGACCAGTTCTCTAGGTTTGGTATTGCCTATATTCTACAGTAAAAAAGCAACCGAGCTTATTTCTTTCCTCACCCAGAAAGGTGGTGGTGGGGCGGGGCTCCTGTCTGCCAATACTGGGGTGACATGGAGGAAACTGACCTACTCCAATCTAGGTGAAGGGCAAGTGACGGGGGAGGGTAATGGGAAAGCACTCTGTACTCCCTCAGGGGCACCCTCCTCATGCATCCTTGCTTATCGCTTCACCTCACTCCACCTGCACTGAAATGCAGAACCACATTCACGAGCTGCGCCTTGGCAATGAAATTAAAGCCCCAGAGAGGGGAAGGCCCCTTCGGCAAAGGGGAACACGCACAGGAGGCAGAGGAGGTGAACAAACTGGAGAGGAGAGATGCAGCCAGCACTGTCTCCATGGTAACGGTGGAGAGACAGTCGGACCCCCGTCAGGCGGCAAGCATCTGCTAGTGCAATTCTCCTGGGGACGCCTGTGCGGTTGTTGAGCTGTGTGTGCGTGCGTGACCCCCAAAACAAGCTGCTCAGCTACCTCTCCGCAAAGCATCTGCCGGATGTCAGAGGGGGAGCGCTCGAAAACAAAGCACACACTGCGAAGCATGTGCCGAGAAGACTTCATTAGAACCAGCCGCCCTTCAGGACAACCCAGCGCATTAGAAACGGGGGCACGGCTCCAAGAAATTGGGGCCCAGGCGGGGGTTTTAAGCATGTGTTCCTCGGCCCCGTGTCTTCTGGAGGGGCAGGGCTGGCAGAGGAATGCTGGCGGTTGGGGGTCCAATCCATCTGGGGGCACAAGGCTTTAAACTCCAGGAGTTAAACTCCTGCCTCGCAGCCTTTTCGCTCCCTCTCCAACCTCCTGCCCACATTTACACCCAGACATTGCTCCAGAACAGGCGTCCTGTGCCTATCCCACATTAAACACGAAGAAGCAGAGCTGACGGATAAGGCGTTACAATAACATCAGTTTTAGCACTAAGGTTTGCAGATCCTCCTCCTCATAGGTCTGGGGTGGGGTGGGCAGGGAAGGGGGGCAACTCTCCTTCAGATCTGTTGCTGTTTAAAGAAATCTGGAGGGAATTGGAAGTGTACACCCAATTTTGTGTAGAAGAAATCAACCAGAATCCTACAGGTTTAATTCTTCCTCTCATTCCCCTGGCAAGGACTCCAGGATCTCCCCACCTCCAAAAGGAAAAAAGAAAGGGGAGGCATAGCAGGCTGAAGTTCAACTGGTCATATTTGCCCTGACTGGGGCAAAGCAGTTTTTTAAGTACCTGTGATTCTGCATCACCAGAGCGTCCCAGTGGTCCTGGTATTTTATTCCCTGGGTCTCCCTTTATGCCCAACAGGCTGAGAGAACTTTGGAAGCTGTGCATTGCTCCACAGTACTTGAAGGCTATTTAATTCATCATTATTGTGATCATTCTTTCAATTCCCCACCCAGGAATAAAATGCCTGGCCTACACCTACCATAAGCCCAATCTTTCTTCCAGAAAACTTGTAACATAAAACCTATTAGATGTGAAACTCCAAGCCCCAATTTAATTTACAGTGGGGAAAACAATGAAAACAACACACTGTAGTTTTAGGGTACCAAGCTGTTTTGATGGGTGGGGAATTCCAGGACAAATGCCTGGTTTTTGGTTTCTTTCTTTTTTTCTTGTTTGCTTTTTAAATGACAGAATCTATCCAATGTTAGAAAGTTTGCATTTCCTTAGAATGGGTACAGGATCAGATAGGTTGCTAATTGTTTTGGAAAGCTTGCAAATTCCCCTTGCATTAAGTTTGTTAAAACGGACAGAATGTCCCTACCAAAGAGGCGTTAGTAAAAGTAAAAAGAGACTTAGCAACATGCCTGTTGGGGGGAAAAGCTGTTAAGAAGGAATTAGTTTAAGGCAAGGAGGAAAAGGAACAGGCAACTTCTGGAAAGTAGCAGGTTTGGGTTCATTTTATTTTTTAAAAGAATTGATTTATTTAAGTGGAAGCCACACTTACCAAAGGTATCTGAGTGTAAAACAAATTAAAAGGAAACACAAAGAAAAGAAAATACGGGAAAGTGTTGTTATAAACCAGTTACTTTTTAAAAGAAAATTAAAGCAAAAACACGTCCACATACATCACAACACCACAGACGTCAGAGACACCTGGTTATTATGCACAGACATTGAGAGGCTGTTTCCCAAACGTGACAACAGGGGTGAGACTCTTACCTCTGAAAATGTTTACTCGGAGAGCATGAGAAGGTGTGCACACATGGGGTTGTCCTGCCCCTGAAGTGGGACTCTTGCCTATCAGAGCTACAGGTGTGGAATAACAGATTGGGAGGAGGGAGAGGAAGGGGCAGAGACTCACACAGAGACGCTAAGGGGAGCATCCTGCTTCAAAGGGCATGAAGTCCAGAGATACCAAAAAGTCCTGTTGCATACTATGTTCTGCTGTTCTGCTTCCAAGCTCACTTGTGGCAGACAGATCAGTCCTAGCAGTAGCTTCCCTATAGCCTGAAGTGCCTGATCCTGCCCAATCCTAGAAGCTAAGCAGCATCAGGCTGGTTTGGATTTGGATGGGTGACTTGAGTGTATGACTTTGTGATTGCTCTTGCAAACTGCCCAGAGAGCCCCAGCTGGGCTATGGGAGGTATAGACATGCTAATAATAGAGCGGTGGGAGATTTCATTTAGCCCCCCTCCCCTGGATAAAAATACTAATCTTCCAGTGAATAGACAACGGGGTCAATGGAAGGAAGCCATGGAAATGCACGACAGAGTCCTAACCCCTCAAAGGGGAGCCACGAGAGAACTTGCTGGTGCCATTTGGGTCACAGCACCACTGGGTGCTGAAACATTTGGGCCCAGGTTTAAGTGCAGGGGGTGGTACTGAAATGCATGCATGAGGCCTGCCACAGACAAGAGGCGGGCATTGCATCTCCGAAATCCCTGCTCTGGCTGAGCTAGAGGAGCATTTCCTTGGCATGATCGTCCCGCTGAGCCTCCCTGGCCCATAAAGAGCCTCTGCCCACCCCAACCCTCACAGGGAGGAGAGTTGCCCTAACTCTGGGCAATGCAGTTTTCCTAAAGGCCCCTGGGAGTGCGGCATCCTTGGGAAGCACAGTTTCCCGGGGTCTTAGGCTGTGTGCAGAGAAGGGGCCAAGTCCGGTTGGCACTGAATCATGGGGTGCTGTAGGAAGGTGGGTGACCATCTCACCTGGTCAACCTGGTGCATGACCAGGAGTTCACAGCCTCTGGGGCAAAGCAGCACTGCTCGTTTTGAGTCAACTCGGTGCGAACATGCTGCTCAGGTGGACCGGCTGGTGTGTTTGTGTACCTGCGCATGCGCACAATGATACCGTGCTTTTGTTTACACTGGGGAACTAACACTCAGGACGCTTTGGTACAAAATTCATCTTCCTGGGTTGTACTTCTGAGGAAGGACTATCTTAGTGGCATCGCCTTTGCTTTACCTGCAAAAGATCCTGGGTCCAAATTCTGGAACTCCAGGTTGGGATCCCCCCGCCCCCTGCAAACCAAGTGCCCTCCGTATATCCTAGATCCCAGGACCAGTCTCATGGGGCTTGGCCTGATGGGAGTGGTAGTCCAAACCATCTGAAGGGTACCTAGTTGTAGATGGCTAGTAGAGGCAACATGGAGCAAGTTGGACCAGTGATGTGCCCTGGTGCCACTTAATTTCCTATGATCCTACTGAAAGCAGATCCTTATGCAGAACTACGAGGACCAGATCCTTATTCTGTTTTTCACAGGGGAGGCCTAAGCTCAGTGGCCAATCCCCTGCTTCACCCAGAGAACAGCCAAGTTGCAGTTTCTGGCAGGGCCTGGGAAGAAGTTCTGCACTGCAGCTCTCAGCATTCCAGAGGATGGCCGTGTGGCTGCGGCTGGCGAGAACAGACGTCAACAGAGAGCCACGCTGTGGAAAGGCAGGTTGCTCACCTGGAACTGTCGTTCTTCGAGTGGCCATCTGTGCATCACACATATGGGTGCTGCGCCTGCGCAGTGCCTGTGGCCGGAAGGATTTAAAGCTTAACGGTTTTGGTGAGAACTCCACGCCCCGCCCCCCCACGGTATAAAAGGGCGGAGTGCCTGCCATTTCCTCAGTCTACTGGAGACTGATTGTTTGCCCCCTCGCGGGAGCGAGAGATATCAAAGGGATAACTGCTGAACCATAGAGAAAAAAATTACTAATGGATCCGGTATCAAGGAGAAATGGTACCGTGTAAACCCATTCACTGACACCGAGTGGGGCCAGTGGGTGGGTTGTGTGAATGCACAGATGACCACTCGAAGAACGACAGTTACAGGTAAGTAACCTGACTTTCTTTGTCGTGGCCTCTGTGCATCACACATATGGGTGATTAGCAAGCTTACCAGACCTGGAGGCGGGCGGTGTTGTCATTGAAGAGCAGAAGAAAGGAGTGCCCGCCCAAAGGAGCAGTCGTGCCTGGCACGCACATCAAGGCGGTAATGCCTGGCAAAGGTGCAAGGAGCAGTCCAAGTGGCAGCCTTGCAAATGTCCTGGATCGGGATGCCAGCGGCAAAGGCAGAGGAAGCAGCTACCGCCCTCGTGGAGTGCCCTCTGGACCTGACAGGTAAGTCAAGCTTGGCAAGCTGATATGCTAGTTCGATGGCCTGCACAATCCATTTCGAAAGTCTCTGCGAACCAACAGGAGAGCCTTTATCATGGTCCGAGTATTTGATAAAGAGGCGGTTAGATTTATGGGAGGACTCCGTGCGAGACCTGTAAAAGGCAAGACAGTGACGAATGTCGAGAGAATGCAGTGACCGCTCTATCGGTGTAGTGGGCATAGGGGAAAAGGCTGGTAAGACAATGTCCTGGTTAATATGAAAAGGAGACACAACCTTGGGTAAGACGCCAGATCAATACGGAGAATGACTTTCTCCTTATGAAAGTTAAGGTTGTTGTTAGTCGCGAAGTCGTGTCCGACCCATTGCGACCCCATGGACAACATTCCTCCAGGCCTTCCTGTCCTCCACCATCCCCCGGAGTCCAACTAAGCTCATGCCAACTGCTTCCGTGACTCCATCCAGCCATCTCATCCTCTGCTGCCCCCTTCTTCTTTTGCCGCCAATCGTTCCCAGCATTAGACTCTTCTCCAGGGAGTACATCCTTCTCATTAGGTGGCCAAAGTATTTGAGTTTCATCTTCAGGATCTGGTCTTCTAAAGGGCAGTCAGGGTTGATCTCCTCTAGGACTGACCGGTTTGATCACCTTGCGGTCCAAGGGACTCGCAGGAGTCTCCTCCAGCACCACAATCCAAAGGCCTCAATTCTTCGGTGTTCAGCCTTCCTTATGGTCCAGCTTTCACAGCCATACATTGCAAAAAGTTAAGGTAAGGAGGATCTATCCGGAGTGCACAGAGTTCACTAGCCCTTCTGGCAGACGTGACCACGATGAGAAAGGCAGCCGTCCAAGACAGAAGGCGTAAGTCAGTAGTTGCCAGGGGCTCAAAAAAAGCTTGGGTGAGCGCATGGAGAACAACCAAGAGGCTCCAAGTAGGGATAACTGGACGAAGCGGTGGTTGGAGGTTCTGTAAACCCTTGAGGAATCGACGTATGAGGGTATGAGAAGAAACCGAAGAACCCCACACCTATCCGCAGTAGTGGGAAATTGCAGCTGTATAAACCTTAATAGACAATGGCTTAAGTCCATATTGATGGAGTGATAAGAGAAATTGAAGGATATTTTCAACAGAGGCTGAAGAAGCGCCAAAACTGTTGGATTCAGCAAAGGATGTGACGTGCTTCCATTTGGCCGCATAAGACTGATGAGTTGCAGGTCTTAGGGCAGACTGGAGAATGAATTGAATATAGGGATGGAGAGCACTCGGATTCGCTGAGGAGTCTACCGGTATCGGGGAAGAGGAAGCTGTATCAGGACAGCGTTGGACCAGTGGAGGAGTCCTTGAATCCGCCAGTACCAAAGAGACCCAGTGGTTCATCAAATGAGCCAGGCTGTCAGATTGAGTGAAGGAAGATCCAGGTGACGAACAGCTCCAACCTGTTGAATTATTAGATGAGGTATGAGAGGCAGGTGGAAAAGGCGCTGCCGGATAGATGGAGAAGAATAGAGAACCATGGTTGACAGGCCCACCAGGGGGTGATCAGGATCCCCATGGCACCGTCGTAGACGATCTTGGCTAGGACCCTCATTATGAGCGGGATTGGGGGAAACGCATAAAAGAATGTGTTGGTCCAAGGGATTGTGAGAGTGTCCCGTCGATCCCGGGCCGGTCCTGGCATGAGAACAGAACACCTCGCACACCTTGTTCGTGTGAGTGGCGAACAGGTCTATGTCCGGAGAGCCCCAAGTCCGGAAGAGGCGATGGCAGGTCGGACAATCCAGTTCCCATTTGTGGGTTGTCGACATCTGCCTGCTGAGGGCGTCGGCCTCCTCATTGTTGGTACCGGCCAGGTGAACAGCAAGGAGGGTAATCTCCCTGGGGATGCACCAGTCCCACAGTTGCATCATCAGGCGGGCCAGGGAGGTGGACTTTGTCCCGCCTTGTTTATGTAGATACAGCGACAATGTTGTCGGAGGCAACTTGCACAATGTGTCGCTGGAGAGTGTCCTCGAATGATCGAAGGGCTTTGAAAACTGCCAGGAGTTGGAGGTAATTGATGTGTCTGGTAGTCTCCTGGTGGTCCCAGTTGCCCTGTGTATGGAGACCAGCACATAGGGCTCCCCACCTGGTAAGGGAGGCATTGGTAAACAGGGTCAGGGTCAGGTGAGGCGGACGAAACGGGACGCCTACAGACAGATCGTGCCACATAGTCCACCACGATAGAGTCCGGAGGACGGAGGTTGGAAGGCGGAGGAGATGGTGAGGCAAGTCTCGCTGGGGTTGAAACAGTCCGTTGAACCACAACTGGAGTGGCCTCATCCAGAGCCTGGCGTGGGGAACTGTGGAGACTATAGAGTCTATGTGGCCAAGAAGTTTCTGCACCAAGAGTGCTGGAACACCTCTGTCCATGTGGATTCGACGGATCGATGAACACAGATTGTCTTGTCGACTTTGTAGAAGGAAGGCTCTTGTCAACGTGGAATTGAGACGGGCTCCAATAAAGTCGATGACCTATGAGGGGGTAAGGCACCATTTTTCATGATTAATGCATAGACCCAAATTGTCCAAGAGGGTACTAATAGTCTGAAGTGATGACCAAAGGCCTTCCTTAGACGGGGAGACGATCAGCCAGCCATCCAGGTAGGGGTACACTTGAATGCCTTGGAGCCGAAGATGTGCACACACCGGGGCCATACATTTTGTAAAAACCTGGGGGGCAGTAGCCAGTCCAAACGGTAGGACATTGTACTCAAACAGGTCGGAACCGACAGTGAATCGGAGAAGACGCCTGTGAGACAGGTGAATGGTGATGTGAAAATAGGCATCTTTCAAGTCCAGAGAAGTGAACCTATCCTCTCTCCTAAGCAACAGAAGGATATTTTGAGGGGTGGTCATCCGAAATTTCTTGGTTTGGATGAACCTATTGATGCCATGTAGGTCCAGTATCGGACGAAGACCACCATCATGCTTAGGGACCGTGAAATATCTTGACTAGAAGCCGTGCAGCCCCTCGAAGTGTGCAAGCTGTCGAATCACTCCTTTATGAGGAAGCTGCTGAACTTCATCAACGAGAACTGGTGACTGAGGTGTAAATCGGATCAGTCCCAGTGGGGGCACAGTATCGAACTCAATTCTGTATCCATGCTGTATGATGGATAAAACCCGCTGATCAGATGTGATGGACTCCCAAATGGGGAGTCGACTTTGCAGCCGATCCCCCCAAAAAAGAGGGGGAGGTGGGTTGAGGAGAGGTTCGCTTGTACCGTCAACGCTGACGTTTGTCAGAGTCGGGGCGATGGTTCTGCTGGAAGCGTTGTTGTTGTTGCTTCCGACTCTGATGGCGGGGCTGGAACTGCTGACGGCCTGAGGCTAAATAGCAAGGGGACGGCATAAAAAAACTTTAAATAAATAAATAAATAAAATTGCGAGTAGGGCTGGTATCTATAGGACGGACGAGACCAAGACCACTTGCAGTGAGATTGGTTAGGGACTTCCATCTGGCAAGCTGTAACCCTCAACTCATGGATAGTCTTCATCCTTTGGTCCGTCCGAGCATTGAAGAGCCCTGAGCTGTTGAAAGGCATGTCTTCAATCCGGCGTTCTGCCTCATCCGGGAAGTTGCAATTCTGGAGCTAGGCACGGCGACAGAGGGCTACAATGCCAACGAGCTCTAGAGTTGGAATTGACATGGTGTCTCGCCGTGGAAAGCTGCTGGATCAGCACCTGCATAGCTTCTTTGATGAAGATTCAGGCCAGGTCTTTTTCCTGGTCTGAAAGTGAGGCCGTGATGTTTTCTAACTTCTGCATTAGAAAATATTGGTATCGAGCCAGCGTGACCTCATAATTAGAAATACGGAGGCCCAGTCCTGCAGCGGCATAGATCCAATGAGCCAACACGTCGATCTTACGGCCCTCTTTGTTGCGGGGAGTAGTGTGTCCCCTTGACTCACGGCCTTGAGAAGACTCAATGACAATCGAGTTCGGTCTTGGGTGACGCAGAAGGAATGGAATATCCTGCTCACAGACTCGATACATGGACTCGTATCGCTGTGAAGTGGGTTGAGGCTGATGGGGTAGTTCCACGGCTCCATCATCGCCTGGCGAAGAGTCGTAATCAGCGGCAAAATGATGGCGGCAGAGTGTTCGCCCTTGACTATGTTGTAGAACTTGTCGGTATCGGGATCGAAGTGGTGCTGGGCCTCGATCTTAGTGACCTCGCAAACCTCGCCATCAGTTCCCCAAAGGTTACATAGGGTTCCTCCAGTGAGCTGGGACCCTGTGTGGAGATCAACGCATCTGGTGAAGTAGAAGCCACTTCAGAGTCCTCCAAGTCCAAATTGTAGTGAGGCGGGAGGCTAGAGGAAGAGCCGATGTGCAAAGTGGGATGCCTAGACTGAGCTGCTCTCGAAGTCGAAGGAGCGTCTCTCAGATACCAGATGATTGCGCACCGACGGGTAGTAACCGTAGGGTGGATAATCACCCCATGGCTCGCGATGAGACAGCCTATGGGGCGGCTGAACCCATTCTTCCGAGGGACGAACGGAGGTGCGCTGTTGATATCGCACCTGCTGAGGAGCAGCCCTCGGGGAAGGCTCGAGTGATGGTTGGGGAGTAGGTGAGCGAGCCATTGGAGCAGAGTCCCAAATCTCTCTGTCAGAGATTGATCCCAGCAAGGGAACGTCTCGTTGCTCAAGGGAAGACTGGACGGAAGGTGCAACCCGTCTTGGAAACCCAGGCAGGGTCACTTGTGTGGCCAACTGGAGGGCCAGGCCGGTCAGCGTTGGTACCGAAGCAGCCACTGGAATTGACGGGGCAGACGAACCCGAGTCACGGTGCTTGGAATGGTCAGGTTTCTTAGGTTTGCGAGCCAACTTATCTGTCTTGTCCTTCTTAGGCTTCTTATGGCCTGAGGACTTGTCCGAACCACTATGCTTCCTCTTCTCCTTCTGCTTATGCGGAGATGCAGAGGAGCGTTGACCCTCCCGCAAAGGGGCACTATCAGCTGATGGGCGGGGCGGAGGTGTAGTGGAAGAAGAGTACGGAGCAGCAGATTTGCCTGCCAGTTGGTCCGACTGGAGCAGGGCCTGGTCCCACAAAAGTTTGTGCAGGCGGTTCTCCCGATTTTTCCTCGCCTGCTTAGTAAAGGACTGGCAATGGCCGCATTTATCAGCCCTGTGCCCTTCTCCAAGACAGAGGAGGCGCAGGCCGTGCGGGTCAGTAGGTGCCATTTTGCACCCACACTGAGAGCACATGTGGAAAGTTGCACGCTTTCGAGGAAGAAAGAGAAGATAGCAAGGTAAGGAGAAGAAGAGGAACAATTTTTTTTGTTTTGTTTTTTGAAACAGGGAAAAATGGGGAATTGAGAAGGAAAACTTCTAACAGGGAGGGAAAAAACTTGGAATCGTAACGTCTAAGAAGATAATAGCAACTGGATAAATGTGTACAAACTGAGAGATGAAACGCTCGAGGCACAGTGAACGGCGGTCGCAAGAAGACTGAGGAAATGGCGGGCACGCCGCCCTTTTATACCGTGGCAGGGAGGGGCGCGGAGTTCCCGCCAAAACCGTTAAGCTTTGAATCTTTCCGGCCACAGGCACTGCGCAGGCGCTGCACCCATATGTGTGAGGCACAGAGGCCACGACGAAGAATGCTGGTGTCAGCGATCCTGACTTAGGCAGATTGATCATTTGACTTGGTATAAACAAGCTTTCCGTGTTCCTGTTTAAATGGTCATTCACAGAGAACCATGAGGACTAGGACCGGGCTGGACGTCAGGAAAAGCTTCCTCACGGTCAGAGCAATAGGACAGTGGTACCAGCTGCCCGGAGAGGTGGGGGCTCTCCCACACTGGAGACTTTCAGCAAGAAACTGGGCAGCCACCTGAGTGGGGTGGTGTGAGCTGGTGTCCTGCAACTGCAGGGGGTGGACTGGATGGCCTTCAGGGACCCTTCCAGCTCTTCTATCCTATGACCTGACTTTATTTTTTGGGGAACACCCCCATTCCGAGGCAGGGCACCCACTTGGAATGCAGAAGGTCCTCGCTGAATCCACAGGGCCACTGTCTGAAACCCTGCCAGTTTGCATAGACTAATCCTGGACTACAGGTCCCATTAGCCACAGCCAATGGTGAGAATTGATGTGAGATGGAAGATCCAGCAAGACCTGGGGTCAGAGCAGACATGTCGATGCAGGCAATGGGGTGGGGCTTCCTGGGGGACATTTGATCATTTTCCATGGGAATGGCTACATCTCGTGGTAGAATCGCTTCTTGGAAGTGTACCTGGCCTGGGCAGACCAGCAGTTTCAACTAAAGCAACTTCTTTGCTGGCTTCCTTCCCACTTCCAAGGTCTAGCAGGATCCAGAATAAACGACAGCCATAAGGAAAAACCTCTAGCATCTCTCCTACTTTGCATGCGCGTTGCAGAGCAAGCTTTTAAAAACCATGTCCCTGCACATACAAAGAGTGCAGCATGGAAGTTCTGCGTAAGCAACAGGTCTTGCCTCACCCGTGCTTTACCAGTTGGTCTATTTCGGAGGGAGGGTGGCAGGTTGCCGAGCTCTGCAGCTTTTGTTTTGTGGCACCGTCAGAGGACCTGTATTCAGGCCATTACCAGTAGGACCAAGAATACATGGCCTTTTTTTGAACTGCATAAAAGAAAATCGAGGCTGTTCTGAAGAAGTGGCTCTTAAAATATTTTCAAAAGGTCACTGGATGGACAAGTACCCAAGACTGAGACATAAGTTGACGCAGAACAGCAGGAGAAACGGACATGCCAAAAGTGGAATGACAAATGCAAAGCCACATGGAAACACATTGCAGAATCACGAGCATAACTCAGTAGCTTAAGGATGTAAGAGTAGAGAAATGAGGCAACAGCGGAGAACTGGTGCCCGTTGCGAAGACGGAGGTGCAGCTCAGTGGGCTGCCACACCCCATCCTCTTCAAAGCTGCTCTCTGGTGTGAAGTTGACATCTTTAGGAAATGCCATTCTATTCCCTTTGGAAAACCCATGGTCTAGAGCCGGGAGAAAGCCCAGCAGCCATGATGCTGGGGCCTGGCAAAGGAAAGGCTCTCTGCACATGCTCAGATGCACCCATGCTGCCTTCTTTTCCAAGAGTCAGCTCTGGTACTGCAAACTGTCTGGGGATGATGCCTGGTAACCCCAGGCATTCTGTCAGAGGCCTTCTGCAACCCGTAAAGACCCTGCAAACGGTGGTCTTAAGGAAGGTTCTCAGAAAGCTAGTAGAAGGACCGTTCCCAACCTGCCATTTTTGGGGCTTTCCTGGTGGAACGACTGTTGAACCAGTTTTGGTCTGCAATGCCATGCCAGGCGCTTCTGCGCAGGTGAGAGTATGAAATTGACTCATTTTATGCGCACAATGGGATGCACTGGCTCCTGTTTCCTCGGTTTCCTGAAGTGGTCAATAGAACTGTGTCACAAAAACAAGACCTTTGCTCGCCGCAGACACAAATGGGCCGGATGACCAGAACCTGAAGGGGGAGCAGGAGGCGATTCCGACATTTACCCATATCCTAC
>NW_025336587.1:707531-816372 GCF_004798865.1 Varanus komodoensis | reverse complement strand
GGGCAGCGGTTGTTAAGTGACGATTTAGAGTATTTCTATCTCATTCCTCACCCACACAAGAAAGTTTCCCAGAACGGCTTACACAGAATCAGTAAATTGTAATAAGTAAGACAGTCCCACAGGCTCTTGATCTAGAGTTGCGACAAAAGAGGAAAAAGGGATGGGGAGGGTAGAGGATAATATTGATGTCCAGCAGCATTGGTGGAAGGGCCCTGCTCTGCATTGCAGGGCTGGTTTGGTAGTGGGGAGAAGACCAGCTGGAACTGGTCCCTGTGAGCCCTCGGCCTGTTCCTGTCCTTTTCACTGCTTTTAATTTCCTGCAGGGCAGACCCACTGCCCGATCCAGCTAGGTGGGCCACTGGGTTTCGGGCATTAGCAGGGCCGGCTGTGGAACTGAGGAGGCCCTTGCCACAGTTGACAGTGGCACCCTGGGGCCAACGGCAGCTGCCTTTCCACCAGTGCAAACACTACGATTTCTCACTAGATTACCCCAAGGACTGGAAGGGCAGGGGACAGACCGGGTGGCATTTCAGCGGGGCCTGCTTGAATGACTCAGGGTCTCAGGACTGGGGTGCTGGTCCACCTAGCCCAGCCGTTAGCCACCACTGGTCAAAGAAGCGAAAGACCAGGAGCGGAAGTTCAGTCCTGCAAAATATCTGTGGGCCACCCTTAAGGGTGCAACGGACCTCCAGCACGAAGCATTCGAAGCACAGTGCCGGAGGAGAGCTTTGCAGAAGCCTGGACTCATGGAAAGACAACTAGGTGAGTACGGGAACAAACCAAGCCACATCTTGGAAGCAGAGCTGGGGCCGTGGCGCTTTGGTCACATCCTGAGAAGGCAAAGCTCCCTGGGGAAGACAGCCCTGCTAAGGAAAGCCCAAAGCAAGAGCAGAAAAGGGAGGCCCGCTTTATACAAAGAAGCCACGGCCAGGGGTTGCAAAGCGGAGCTGGGCTGCCAAGAATGGGACTTTTTAGGAGAAATCCATCCACAGGGTCACCCTAAGTCAGAGGCTACTTGATGGCAGTAACAGTACATTGGACTTGGTAGATGTGGCAGGGGCAGTGTGGTGTAATGGGTAGAATGCCAAATTGGGATTCTGGTTTGACTCCTCCTGGCCACAATTCTCACTGGGGTGACTTTGGGCATGTCACTGACTCTCGGTGTAGCCTCCTTCGCAGGGTGGTTGTGCAGTCAGCTGAGCTGCACTGGGCTCTTTGCAAAAAGAAAAAAAAATGCAGGGTATTCCATATGTAATAAAAGCTTCTGTCAGGCAGTTCAGAAGGATAGAAGGAATGTGGATTCAGATGGGTCTTTGCACCCCTCCACCAGATATATTACACTGGTCTTCGCTGTAAGTTCTAAATGGCTACTTTTACAAAAGGTTGGTCTCACACTGATGAAGGGAATCCAAAAACAGCTGCCTTTTAAGCCGGCACTAGAGCAAAGCTGCACAAATTACCAACTATAAAGTCATTTCAACATATGCACCCCTTAACGAATTGCTTCTGGGACGGAACCACACGAGTGCCCAATTTGGGAAGTCTGCCCTTCCGAGACAGCAGCGTCAGCTTTGTAAAGGCAAATTTGGCCAGAGAAAGCGGCGTTCGCTTCATTAAGCCATGCTCTCTCGCACATACACAAACACCGCACAGGTTGCGCGCAACTGGGGAACTCCCCCATGTGCAGCTTCCCCACGGACACAGGCGGCCTCCTCACCTGATCGCAGCTGCTTTATTCTTCCATTGCTCGCACTGGGGTCAACGGGCAGGAAGTCTTTGAACCAAGTGATTTCGGGGTCGGGGTTCCCGCTGGCCGCACACAGCATGGTAGCTGTCCGCGTACGCTCCACCACTTTCAGCTGGGGCCCCATGTCGATGATTGGGAAGCCAGGGGGCAACTGATCCTCTGCTCGGAACGATACAACGAAAAGAAGAGAGGTTAGCAAACGTGGAGACTTGCAAAGGGTCAGGTTGAGCCGGAGGGAGTTTTCTGTCATCACACCTCAGCAGGGCTGGCCCAGGCGCTGAGAAGATCCAAGGCCAAGTGACCCCACAAACCAAGTGACAAAGCCAAGCCAGAATGCAAAAAACAAACAGCCCCCCAGGGAAAATTTCCATGCACTAATTTGCATAACTCTCTCTTTCTCTTTCTCTCTGTATGACATTGAAGGAGTCTTTCTCCCAAATTTTAAAACGGACATATGGACAGGGGCCCTGGGATTTCAGGAAAAAAATGCTCATGTAGAAAGACGGGGGGGGGGCAGCAGGAGGAGAAGTGCATGTGCAAATGGGATTAAAGGCAACAAAGACTCTTGGGTTCTTGGACTGTAGGATGGTGGGGCAGAGCGCTTCCAGGAACCCAAGGCTCCAAATGAAAAATCTGGGATTCTCATCTGTGATGACCGTTTTATTTCAGGTTGACTTGTTTGTTTTAAAGCTGAGAAAGTGTGTTTTTAGATCTCTGCACAGCTGTTTTATCTGGGTTAACACTTCAGTTTTATTCTGTGTTAAGCTCACATTTCGATAAGATGTTTTAGTACATTATTGTATTTTATCCACTGCCCTTGTAAACAAACCACTCAGGAGTTTCAAGCTTCTTGGTGGTATAGGAATATATATATTCAGCTGATCGATCATAAATCAGGAACACACACACCAAGCAATGTTTTAAAATATCGTCAGTGAGCTTGTGAAACAGGAGTTTTCCGAGCCACAGCAATAAAACAGCAAATAAGGCCAATAAAAAGCACATCTGTTAAAATCTTCTTGAAAGATGGTGATTTCTCCGGTCCTTTCCAGGGTTCGAGTCCCTGCATTGACCGGTCCAACAGGCAGGGTGGGACTGCTCTTGGGTCTGCTATGAGCCTCTTTTCCCAAGGAGCCTTCATTTCTCATCAATGCCTCTGAGTAAGACCAGCAGGAGATGTGTACGATGTATAAAAGGAAGAGGGACTTTTCCGCGGTGTCCCCGGCAAAGGAGGTTCTGTGTATTAACTGAGCAGGGCCAGCCTGACAGTTCAGCATAGCAAGGTAGCCCGAAAGAGAGAAGATTCAAGCAGCAGCAGTGGCGATAAGCAGCATCCCCAGCCACTCGCCTGTCTCTGGTCACAAGGAAATTTATGGTACATACGTGCACAAAGCCATAGGATACTGGTGAACACTGGTGTGGTACCGTGGAGAAAGTACTGAGCTGGGACTTGGGAGATCTGGGTTTTGCCTTTGGGCCAGTCATAGACTCTCAGAACAAGCCACCTCGCAGGGTGTGAGGATAAAGGGGGTGGAGGGAGGAGAGACTTGTTAGCTCCCTTGGGTTCCTTGCAAGAAGGGAAAAAGTATAAATGCAACGTAGTAAGTAAGGACTCCCTGGAGAAGACCCTGATGCTGGGGATTATGGGCAGCAAAAGGAGAAGGGGTGGCTGAGGATGAGGTGGCTGGAGTCACTGGGGCAGTGGGAAAGAACTTGGGTGGACTCTGAGGGATGGTGGAGGACGGGAGAGCCTAGAGCAATGTTGTCCATGAGGTCGTGATGTGTCGGGCACGGCTTTGCGACTAAACAACAACAAAGAATGATGGAATAATGCTACTTTACAAATGTGCGGTTCAAGCACGGCATTCGCTTCCATGAGATAGTCATGACGGCCACCACATCTGGGCAGCTTTAAAAGGGAACTGGACCATTTCATGGAGGAGACAGGAATCCAAGGCGCTAGTCCTCATGGTTATGTACTACCCTCGGTGTTAGCAGCAGTATGCTGATGTACACCTTTGCTGGGGGAAAGGGGTGAGGCAGTATTGTTGCACTTCTGTCCTGCTTGTGGGACTTGTCTGGAAAGATGGAGTCGGGGCCTGATGCCTCATTGCTTTTCTCATATTCTTGATTTTTAAGGGTCTGTGCCTTTGACCAGGCAGGAAGAGGAAGCATAGAAACACAGAAACAGAGCAAGTCAGAAGGGGTCTCCCGGGCCATCTAGTCTGACCCCCGGCTCCAGCCAGCTCCGCTCATGACATGCACACCATGTGCTCGTCCAGCCTACCAGATGGGGTCGACCTGTTGCTCCGAAACAGAGACTGGGTTTGCATGACAGGGCAGCGCGCCGGGCTGCCTTAAGCCCAGCTCTGCGCATGTTTGTAGGTGGTGAGCAGCCCTGCTTCTTCCTTGTGGGGCAAGGCACCTTGGGCGGGCAGACGCTTTTCCCGCTTGCGCTACCTTGTTTGTCATTATTTGAATGACTCATGTGTCAGATGAGTACTGTTCTGAAGATCGGATGGTGCCTTTTGTTTCTGGAATTAAAGCACCCTACAAAGCTGAAAAGTAAATGACAAATCCTCCCCAACTGTGAATAATAGGTAATAATAATTAATATCATTAAGAGTATTAATATATTATTAAATTTCCAAATACTTGACTAATGTGCCTAGACAAATAATAAGAATCACGATGATGCACATGATAATAAATACAATAAATGATGATCATACTTCTGCCCAGGCACCTGAAGGGACTGCACTGGTTTTGCTTGCTGACCCATTTCACAGTTTGCCAGCCTCTGGTTTATTGCTTGTACGATTGCTACTTATATTGTTTTCATAATGCCACCCTTGTTATTTCATTTTTACCCTTTTTGCCCATATGAGAGAGCATGAGAGAGCATATGAGAGATGCTGCATTCTCTCCCTGCCATTAATAATTTTCCATGCATCTTTTAACACCCCACCCTCCGCTGAGCAGCGGAGAGCACAGCCCATTCGCTGCAGGTGACATCATGCACGGATGCTCCCAACTTCCAGTCCTGCCCAGCACCGCCCCTTCCTGGCCTGAATGGCGCTTGTTAATTTCTCAAACTAATTAATCTGCCAAGAGATAGAACGGCCCCTTTTGACAGACAGGGTGTAGATTATTCGTTCAAGGGAGAGAGCGAGCGAGACGGAGGGGGCCGAGATGGAGAGCATCAGGGAAGCCTCGTGACAACTATTATTACCGAGTGTTTCTAATTAAACAAAAATGTTAATCTTGTGGTGCATTGTGCAGAATTCCTCGGAGTTTAATTAAAACAACCGCGGCTGGAGGCGTGATCAGATTTGAGATGAGATTGGCAGACGACATTCCTTCTGGAGGGGGACACGTCCCGCCGACTCAAGGAGAGGGCCAAGAAAAGGGCAATCGCTCGTGTGCCCACTGCAGTCGTGACAGCAGCGTCCCAGTCACAACCAATGTGCAGAAAGCCCCCAGGAAATATTTGCCAGCAAAATATCCAAGGGTTTTTAGGCACAGCGGAAGCTGCCAGTGTCCAAGTCAGATCCTTGCTCCTTCAGCATTGCCTGGACTGAGACGAGCCCTTGCAAGGCTGCCGGAAAGGGGTCTTGCCGACCCATCTGGAGATGCCCAGGACTGAACCCACGGTGCCGAAGAAATCCACCACGAATTCAGAAAAGTGGATTTCTGCAGCTCTGCCCTGCTGATTCTGCAGCAGACCACACTTCCCCAAGGGGCCCGGATTCTGTGGACACACGGACTGTCTTTTAATTTTCTGTACGTGTATGCAAGCCTGGCCACGGGAAAAAGCAAAAGCTATTTTTAAAAACTGACCAAAGAGGGTCACTTCCCTATGAGTTAGAGCATGAAAATGGGGGGGGGGGATTTCCACATTTTCAGGAGTGCGAACTGGCGCAAGTGCGCATGACGGCAAATGCACGAGATGGAAATAACCTCATTCTGGAATGAAAGGCAACTGGTACTCCGTGAAACGCAGGATGGCATTCGCGTCCACACGTCCCTTTGTGGTGCTTTCCCTGCGCAAAGGTCCCATAACCAGGCACATCAACGGTACTGTAATTTGTTGGTTTTATCACGGATCCCAAAGGCTCTCGAGGGTGCTTCTTCAATGCTGCCCCCGCATCATCAGAAAATTATCATTAGAAGCTCCTGCTGAAGTGCTCAGCTCTATTATCCAGTTCATCCAAGATATAAGCCCCATTTAATGGAAAAGGGCATTTTTACCATTCTCCCTGGTAAAAATACTGCCACGACAGTGGTACGGCCATGCATTGGTGTGCTTCCAGCAAATCACACGCCCAATCCAGTCCACACATGTTGAGGAAGGAGGCACAGCCTCCGATTCCCAGCATGCTCCAACCAGCATGGCTAGTTGAGAATCACAGCGCTGTTCCCATCTGCACACACTGGAGGCCAGAACTTCATGTACCGCACGTGGCCGCTGCAATGAAACGCTGCAGCAGAAACCCCTCTGCATTTTCCGCACATTTCTCTCATTTTCCTTCCAACTCACCCGTCTGCGGTGACTGGGCAAGCCGGTCCTCGCTGCACTGCAGGATTTCTTTTTCGTTTTGATTCGTTTTGAGGAGCTGCGGTGGCTAATCCCACCCAGGATTTGCGCTCAGTGGTGTCGCTTGCTTCCAGTCTTGCCGGCACCCACCGCCCCTGTTTGCTCAGAGGAAGGCATGAGATCGCCGGAGAAGACATGCTGCCCTACCCAGATGGCACTGGGGAGGTGGGATCTCCAGTGGGGAACCTCCTGCAGGCGGATTTGGTGTCCCCCCCCCATGAAGAGTTCCTGCCCTTGAATCTCAGCCCCAAACCACCCCCATCTTTGGGCCTTGAAGGGGGTCCTAGAAGTCATCTGCACTTGTGTGCCCTGCTCTCATGCCAAGCTGCCTCTTTTCATTGGATTTTGCTGCTTTTGCAAGATGGTCAGGGGCACAGGTGGCCTTTCTGCTCCTTGGCCCCCTCCATATGCATTTACTCCAGGCAACGTAATGGGCACGCTGGCTGGGTAGGATGGGAGTTGTAGTGCAAAGCATCTGGAAGGCACCAGGTTGAGAGGAAGCTGGTTGAGAGAGGTCTGCCCTGATTCATTAATTTATTTAAAGTTTTTATATGCCATCCAATACTAAAAGCCCTTCCCAGAGGAGGTCTTAAAGCTGCCTTTGGAGACTTCTCTTGCTTTGGCTGTCCTTGCATGAACTGAAGGGGGCACTTGTGATCAAGAGGTAGCCATCACCCTAAAGAGAAACCTCTCCATTTTGAGGGAGGCCTGCCTGAAGACAGGGGCTGCAGAGGAGTGAGCAAAATCCACTTGGTGGGGGAGACTGTATGCAGAACGTGTGTCCGATTAGGTGCAAAGGACACCCTTGGAGGGAACAACCCGAAGAAGCCTGCTTCTGGATCTGCTCCAGATCCAACACAGACACGACCCTGTGAGGGATGCAACTCCGGCCATTCCGGGTGGACTCATCTCAAAATTGGAAGCCTCCACACAAGCCGGCTTGAGGCCAAGGCCAGTGTGGTGCACGTGGCAACCAAACAAAAGAATTATTCAGCAAGACAATCCAGACTTTGGGAGTGGGGATCGACCTTGGTTAGTCACTGCAGACTGAGGCTTGGAACTGAACAAGATCATGCCATGTACGGAGGCTGTACTGGAGACCAAGGCAGGATCATTCAAGCTACTGAATTCCCACCCACAAGGTCCAGGTTCAAAAGCCGAACAGGGAAGAAAGCTGACAGGAAGAGGATTGATGCATTTGGGCCATGGTGCCGGAGGAGAGCAAGACGGTCAGGGGCAAAGGGAATACCCTGCACCATCCGAAAGACAAGCAGGTGCAGCCTAGATCAAGCCAAATCAGAGTTCTCTCTCTAGAAGCAAAAATGATCAAACTGAGCTGTCATGCTTCAGAAACATTGCAAGAAGGCCAGACTCCCCAGGAAGACCATCATGCTGGGGCAAGTCAAAGGGAGAAGCAGAAAAGGAAGCCCGAGTAAGAGATGGATCGATGCCATCAAGGAAGTCACAGCCTTGAATTTAGAACAGTTCGGCGGAGGTGTCCTGCACAAGCCGTTTTGGAGGCTTCTTGCATCCAAAGGCCTGGCCATTAAGTCAGAGGCAACCTGACAGTCTGTAATAACTCACAGCTTGGTGAAGAACTGCTCTAACGCAGTGTCCATTACGCAATCCCTGGGGAAATTAAACCCACCAGGTCACAGCCTGGGGACACAGATCTTGTCTGGCATGTGCACAGGCCCCCTTTAGCCCCTGCGCAACCTGAGCGAAGCTCCAAGGAGCGACTGCCGCTCACAGGTAGCCTAGATTGATCTAGAAGAGTCAACCATTGTACTTGGTTTAAGACATCTTCCTCTGTTCTTATTTAAACCAATTCTAGTCCTCATTCAGAAGCATGAGGACCAGAAACTTATTTCTTTTTCTGAAAGAATAAACCATGGCTCAGCAGCTGAGCAGAGCATCTTTTTGCTTTGGAAGAAGTCACTTGGACAATTCCCGGCATCTCCAGGTAAGGCTTGGAGTGACCCTCTGTCTGGAAGTCTAGAGAACTCCAGAAAATCACCATTTCTTAGCAGGTAACCTACAGGATGAATACTCTGGGTCGAAACACATTTGCTATGTTCTCTGTGCACAAAAATCCACCTCCGCTGAATCGAAAGCATCTACATTTTGGCCTTGATGACGGAGACAGCCGAGCAAGGACAAAAGCAGGGGCAGGCGAGGCTTGAAAGGAAAAGCGGGGAAGAGAACGGCGAAGGAAACAGAAGAGGCCAAGAGGAGGGCGAGCAGGGCGAGCAGGGCGAGTGTGCTGGCTGCGTCTTTGTGAAAAAAGCAGAGGTTAATAGATTCCTTCATTGTCCTTTTAACTCTCCCAGCAGTTACAAATGAGTCTGGTGCTTGAGAAAGAGAAGTTGATCTTTACAGTCCGAAAGGAGAAAAAAGGTCAAAGGGACCTTTTGTCTCAGCAAAAAAAAGGAGGGGGCAGTGAAAACATGTGATGAGCACAGAAATCTGGACCAAGGCAGCGATCCTCCATCCCCATTGCAGGGACACCTCCCCATTGACCTCCCCGGGACTTGATTTTGGGTGTTTGCAGAACTGACCCCCAAAATCACCAGCTGCTCTTAAACACCAGCCGTATCGAATTGGGGGACACCTACTGAACTGCATGGTGGGGGCAGGCTTGGCTGAAGGGGGGGGTGGTCTTTGGAGGCTTCAGTTCAGCTCACAAAATTGTGCGTCTGTGTAAAAACCTAGACTATAAGCTTGCTGCAAGAATACGTTTTATACTAATACTAGTAATAATAATCCATCATTTTCATCACCATCAAGCAGCTGGAACCAGCATAAGAGTGGGCAGACAGGTGCTTGTTTAAGTAGCTTCATGCCACACTTCAACCTTTTCCCAAGGGAGGTTTAGGAAGTGCTACTGCGGTGCCACAGGGATGTGCATCGTTGAACAGTGCAACCCGCAGGTCACAACCTCTAAAACTCTCATGGTCACAACTATGGCCTTCTCCCAAAACCGCTTTTGGTTGCATACATTCTCCATTTTCCTACATACACCCAGCCGGGCGTACAAGACAAGCAAAGATAATGCTATTAATGCATGAAATAAAAATCCAAGGTGAAGTCACAGAGCAATGCTGTGCTAACGTCAGAACAAGAGCTTCCTTGCAGGTGTTAGTATTAGAAGTGGGAGGGCCCTGGGCAGAATGGCAGCTTTCATGGGAGAAGCATTCCCAGGTGGAAGGCAGGGCCCAAAACATGTCCTTCACACTGCCCCTGTGCTCTCATGAATGCAGGCAGTGCCCATTCGTGCATGCAAGACGGGCTGCCGAACTGAGCCCCAGTGACCTTTTCCATGCTGTTGAGAGAAAGAGGGCGGGCACAGGTGTCACCCTACCAGGAGAGGTGGAACGAGTGGCACAGGTGATGGGGCAGGTACAACTTTAGCGATCCTCTGGAGCCGGGGGTCAGACTAGATGGCCCTGGACTTCTGACTTGCTCTGTTTCTATGTTTCTCTTCCATCCTCCATGGAGCTCTGCTGATGAGCTTCACGCTCTACCCTGGTCAGTCCCAGACCAAAGTCCACCAGGTTGTCGCCCTTTCATGCTCTGTCCACGTGAGCCATCCTGACTCCAGTAAATCAGAAAACCAGCACCGACACCTCTTCTCTGTTTGCAGCAGCCCTATCTGTTCCATTAGCAGGGCTGCCACTGTTGGACTGTAGGGATTCTGATACTTGGGAATAAGGCCCTTTAAATTCTCAATCCAAGGAGAAAGAAGCCTCAGCTACAGTCAAGGTCTTGCTGAGAATGTGCAGAGTACTTGCCCTGGGAACAGAATGCGTACTGCCCATCCTGGGTAAAGCAAAACATTTGCTTACCCAGATGTTTTGGAAATTAGCATCAAGAGACAAATGGAAGTCTAGAGCAGAAACAATGGCCAGAAGCTTTTACAGTTCCCAGCTACATCAATGTTTGAAACTGAAGTTTGCTGAAACTCTGCTTTGTGTATTGCCTAGGAACAGAAGCCATGGCTTGGTACTGGTTTGTCTGAACCAGAGGTGGACTGCAGAGGGAAGCTGTCGTTTGTTTAAACTTTAGTTGGTTTGAAAACACCATCGTTTACCAAGGTTAGATATAAAGGGGAACTGTGGTTTATTTAAAACTGGGAGAAAAAGCAACACATCATCTCCTCTAAGGCAGAGAAGGAGTGGCCAAACACCATGCGTTCCCATTACTGAAGCATTACATGGGGAAGATCCCAGGTTCAAATCCCCGGGGTCTCCACGTAGTTCTGGGAAACATTTCTATCAGAAACCTTGAGAACTGATTCTAGCCAGCACTGGCTACAGCGGGAAATTGCATGGCCTCCTAGGTTCCATTTTATCTATTAAGACATTTCTTATCTGCCTGTCATGATAAACTAATTCCAAAGCTGACTGGCAAGCAGTAAAACACAGTAGATTAATGCAAAACCAGCAAATGCTACTGGATTGGAGCCCATAAACACGTGAACATGAAATCATCAGAAGAGCCTGCTGGTTCAGACCCTGGCTCCATCCATTCCCACAGGAAGGCGTTCCCCAGCAACTGGTACTCACAGACATATTGCCTCTGATCTGGAGGCAGATCATGAGGACTAGTCACCAGAGATGGCCTTTTTATCCAGGAATCTGCCCTGTCCCCATTTCAAGCTTTGCACATCTCTACAACTTGTGGAAGTAAATCACTTACTTACTTACTTACTAGCTTTTCTATCCTGTCCCCTACAAATGTTTTGGGATGGCTTCCAATAAATAACCATGGACTTATAATTTAACCATGTGCTGGGTGAAGGAGGGCTTGCATCCATCTGTTTTGCATCTGCTATCCCTTTGGGATTTATTATTATGGGATAGGGGGAAATGCCTCCCTCTTCACTATCCCCAGCTGTCCACAATTCTATACACTTCAAGGTCCCCCCTTCCTCACCCTTTTCCCCAACCAAACACTCTCCAGTGTTGTAAGCTTTTCTCAAAGGGAGTTGCTCGGGCCCCGGGATCATTCTCACCCTACAATATCTTTTATTTTGGTGCATTGAACAGATAATCACACAGGTTTTAAGTATGGTCCCACCACAGATTAGTGCAACCAAGTCAATATTGCGGAATAATGGAATCTTCAGTCTAACAACTTCTGGAAAGTGACATATTACCCATCTGTAGGAGGACTGAATGTCTAACTATGTATTGTCTGATGCTCGTGTTTAAAGTCAGCCCTTTATTCCAAACCATGAGGACTGGAAGCTGTGCTATTTTTTGTGGAAGGAGGGTGGGTCACTGGTGGAGCTCCCGCTTTGCATGCAAAAGGTCTGGTGTGTCTAAGCAGAGCCAGGAAAGTCTCACCATACAAGGAGAGATCTCACCATACAAGATTCAGCTGGGTGTATGTCAGTCATTAATTTTCGATGGCCTGCAAGGACTTCCTCCAAAGTGGTTCCAATCATCACCTCCATCAAGTTATTAAGGGGCGAAAAGGTGCAGGGAAGCAACACTTCCACCATATTCTGACAGCACCTCCACAACCCAACCAAATGCACTCGGACCCCCGACCACGGTAAATTCCACCCTTCCGGAACTTTATCTCTGCCCGCACCCAGCAGCTCCTCAAACTCCAGTTTGGGCAGCGGTGCAGCACAGTAACATTCAGCAGGGCCCTGCCTCGGAGGCAACCTAATTTGTAGCCCATGGGCTATGCCAATTAACCACAGCCTCATGAGGCCTGGAACGGGGGAAACCGCTGCAACAGTGCCGCATAATGAGCGTGGCAGCTGGTCAGGCAGCTTGATGGTTGCCCCTGCAGGGCTGGCCTGTTCCCCAGCGCGCGGCAGAATTGCTCCTGCGGGAAGGTCGCTGGTCCCCAGCAGGCAGGTGCCGCGCTTGGAAGCCCAGTGGGCCCAGGACTGAGCCATGGCCTGGCCCACTGAGCTCCAGGACACGCAAGTGGCGTCCCCCACTGCCTTCATCACCCATGGCCAATTGTGTTTCACTGTCTCACAGTAAACTAACTTCAACTCCATTATTTGTTGTGACCAGGTGTTCAAAGGTTGCAGGGGTTCAGGGTGAGGTTTGTGGTCTGTGACTGCAAAACCCCTCTCGTCCTATGTTTAGTGGGTGTGAAAAAAGT
The DNA here is from genome assembly GCF_004798865.1 of Varanus komodoensis. Lineage (NCBI taxonomy): Eukaryota > Metazoa > Chordata > Lepidosauria > Squamata > Varanidae > Varanus > Varanus komodoensis. The sequence goes on along the minus strand of NW_025336587.1, from coordinate 803,899 downwards.
CTGTTTTGCCCAGGAAACATTTTATTCTACCTATTTAATCACACTTTTAAAAAATCCTGCAGTCTTAACACGTTTGTGTGTTTTTTGGCTGAGGAGAGGCTGGAGCACCCATGCTCCTGTGGAAATCAGCCCTTTTATTTTGAACCATGAGGACTGGAGACTTAATTGATCTTTAGAGGCAGGGTGTGGAGCCTAGTGGCAAAGCAGAGGCATTGAAAATTCAGTCAACAGCTTGTCCAGGAAGCAGGGAGAGCGGAGGCGAACTCGTTTCTGAAGCTACGGACAGGTCACTGTGGACAGTGGGGGGTGGATGGCCTCACGGTTTGATTCTACATAAGACAGTTTCTTGAGGAAAATTAGTTTCATGCTGTGGTACGCCAAAAGTAAAGGTTCACCCATCCAGTTAGAAGGTTCAAGTGCACAGGAAATGCTTATAGGGACACCCATCAGTGTGGAAATTCAGAATCAGAAGAGGTGAGATTTCTGCATTTACTCTTCCACCTGCCCCTGGGAACAGAGCAGGGACTTTTTAAAAAGATGTATGTGCTAAAGAGGAAGACGAGATCTGCAAGGCTCTTTTCTTTACCCTTTTCTGCTCTTCTTCAAAGCCAGACATGTGGGCTGGTGGAAGAAAACAGTGAATTATGACTTCTTCCTTGGGCTAACACTCTTTTCACCCTGCAAAGTCCCTGACTAGGCATGAATGCCCAAATCTCTGCTCTAAGCCTGCAATTTTTGCACAACTCCAGAGTCTGAAGGGACCTTGGAGATCATCTGGTCCAACCCTCGTATGAGATAAGTTCCGTGGGGCAGAATTAAATTACTGCATCGTTGAAAACCCTCCAGTGAGAGAGAAGCCATTCTGTCCAAGGCAATCTGTTCTGCAGCTCTCACTGCTCCTTGGGAGTCAGCTCCCTTGAAATCAATAGGACTTAATGCTGAGTAGACAGAAATGGGGTTTTGCAATAACCGGCATCTGTGGGGCTCCATCCTGAAGTCCCATGGAGTCTGGCTAAACCTTGTATTAGAATACTCTCGTATATTTACTAATGGATATGTTCTTTCAAATGATCTCCGGGCTTCCTGGAAGTTAACATACAGCCAGTGCGAATGGATTTTCCACACCCTCCCAACAACTAGCAGTCTGAAATGGCAAGCTTGGAAGGATAAATGCTCGTCTCCTGTAATGCGTGGCGCTGAGGACTCAGGCTTTCAGTACATGGTGTTGCTTAAGAATGGGCACCTATATGCATATATGGTCAGTCTTTGACTGATATGGGGAATACATTCTAGGAGCTACAGCCTAGCACTGGGTCCCCAGCCTTTCTGGACCCATGGGTGCACTAGGGAATCGAGAATCTGCTAGGAGCACTGCCACAAATTGCCATGTTGGGGGACCACTGCTTTGGGGTCCACGTCTCATGATCCTGGCTGGGGTCCCACCCATGAAAGTTCTGATTTGTGTCCACTGGGCACTGCAAGGTCTAATTAAGGGGTGGCGGACCTGAGCACCTTGACTGGCCAGGCATGGCAGCTCCGTGCCTCTTTGGGGAGGAGGTTCTTGGAGAGATAAAATCTGTACTGGAACAACCTCTCATATTCACAGATGTTTACACTCTTTTAAATTATCTACTTGCTGCATGGAAAATAGAGAATGGGCAGTGTAAATGGTCTTCTGTCCAATGGATTTGATATTGATATTACAGCACTGGAAATGCTCACCCTGTAGGGTGCGAAGGATTGAGGATCTTACAACTATTGCAGTATATGTATGGGTGACTCGCACATGGATTGCTGTAAGGTCGATCTTTGCTGAAGCTTCTATATTATTGCTATATTCAAATTCACATAGCCATTTTTGATTTTTCATATTCCTCTCTTCTTTCTTTTCATGGCTTTCTCCTTGAAACCACAATAAAGAACAAACCTAAAAAAGCCCTACTGAGTTCCATAAAGACATGAAGAACTGCAGATATTATACCTCGGAGCAAGCAAGTCAAAACTCCCCCAGGGCAAACTCAAAGCAGCCCAGTTTCAGGGCTTTACCTCTGAGGACCGTGAGTTTAGCGCTGACGGTGATCTCGGCAAGAGAATTCTGGGCCACGCACTCGTAAATGTTTTCATCCCTTGGGGTGCGGAGAGGCTGGATTCTCAAGACAGCTCCTGCCCCTTCATCAAATTCGATTGTCTGAAGGAGGGAGAGAAGACGGAATTAACAGGATAAGGTATTTAAGGGTTTGATATTGTTTTTCATTTAGTAGTTATCTTGCCCATGGTAATTCCTTCCTCTATTTTGCTATACCAGGCCGAGAGTATTTTTAGAGGGATGTGGAAGGGAAGAAAACAAAAAGGATGGAGTGGAAAAGGCTGCATGCATTCCATAGATAAATGGCTTTTTGCTATTTCCAGATATCACAGAAATGCAGCTGATCACAAGCATGGATTGGCCTGGTTCTTACAGCCTGGCAATCCGCACCCAGTTCATGTTCAAGGTTAATTATGTATTGCATATAGAACCGTGGGTTGTTGTGTAGCATGATCCACCTGTGCTAGCAAACCATGATTTGGGAATGCCAAGCAACCCACAGTTCCTAACCCAACATTGAACAGGGGTTTCCTTCACAAGATGCTTGTGGTCAACAAGCCAAGGCTTGTAAACATTACTGAGTTCAGTTCAATGACAACCTACATACAATCCATGCTTAACCCTGACTTTGAGTTGAACACGGATTGTCGCATTGTGCGGACCCAGGTACTCTCTTTATCTTTTATGTCATACTGGGAGTCAAAAGCCAGAACCTGGCCCTGAACCGGTGATGAGGAATCTCAGAGAGTGGACACTACCAAGGAAAGGAACTGCAGGGACAGCAGTCAAGGAGACAGCTTTGAACTGCAATGGAACATGGAGATATTCCCTGATTCTAATAAAATACCTTCTCTGCCCTCTGGCCTTGCCACTTCAAGGGACCACCCCCTCAACTGCACAGAGTAGGTCTTCCACTCGCTGACTGAGGAGCCAGTCCTTAGCAAGAAGACCTGCTGAACTCTTGCAAAGCTTCTGATGTAAGCTGTTGACCTCTTGCAAAGCTCAGTTTAATTCTTGCAAGGTCCTATAGTTTAAAGAGTTGCATGACTGGGCTACCGTCTTAGCAGGACACAGCAGCTTGAAAATATGAGGTGCTGGTACTTTCTTCCAAAAGTACTGAAATGGTAACACCTGAGTGAGAGACGATGTGGCTTGCAAGTCAGTGCCAGGGTGCTGGCACCGTTCCTGATGGTCTTGAGCATGTGTGAGTTTGGGAGGGGGTGGCTCTGCCCCGTCAGACAATCCTAGCAGCCCCCCAGCACACAGGCATCAGGCCTAGGGCGGGGGGAGCCAGGGCGGGGAGCCTGGTAGCAGAATGGTGCAGTAGCTTTACTCTGCCAAGTCTCAAATGAAACGTGGTCTTCCGCTTGCGTGCTGCCAAGGAGACGTGAGTGGAGGACAAAGCAGGAATGGAACCTCTGCCGGAGCACTCTGGATGTATTGGACTGTAGCTCTCATCATCCCCACTGGACAGAGAGAGATGGGGCTATAGCTCCTAATACCTGCAAGACCTCCAAGTTGCCTCCCCTGAAGAATTTCCCACTGGGTTTCTGACTCCCTACAACACAAGTGGCATTTCTGAATGTACAAAATCCTTCTCCTCAGGAACACAAAAGCAGAAAAGCTGACAGACTGGGAGGAACACCAGAGATCAGTGACTGCAGTCTTGTTCTGCTTCTGCCTTTCATTTCACAACAACCCTGCAAGGTAGGCTGAGGAGTGACCAGGTGGTAGTTGCTCCTTCTGCTCACATTAGGGATGGGCAGATCGATCAAACTTAATTTTGTTTAGGTTTCATTGGACCAAGGCTCCGATCTGGATCAATTCCAGATATTGGAATTGACATTTTTAAAAGAACACATTTCCTTGTGCATTAAAAAAAACCTCACTTCTGCACCCATTTTCTTCACACTTTTGTAAATGTATGCATTCCTCAAACATTGGCATTCCTTGCCCCCCTCCCCACTGAATTATGTGCCTTTCTTTGGAAAACTGTGTGTTTCAAGCACAGTTTTGGTGTATGTATCACAAGGTTCAAAAACATACAAATTCCACTGGTAAATAAAATCCTCGTTTGTGTTTAGTGTGCTAATGTCAGACTTATCTACCTAAAATTCAAGGCTGAATGGGGATTTGCCCCGTATCTCCCTATTTCAGCATCTTCTTTTTGCCCCATTTACTCATTTATTTATAGCTTTTATATTCTGTCTACTACAAGCATTTCAGGATGGTTTTACAATAAAAACAACACAGAATAAAATGGAGCACAGCATCCAAAACTTCCAGTAAATAAAATCCACCTTAAAGCCTATTAAACATTAAAATAATGGGCAAATAAAAAGGTTTTCACCTGGCGCTGAAAGGAATGAAGTGCTGGTGCCAGGCAAACCTCTCTGGGGGGCGTATTCCATAATCGGGGCCCCACCTCCCATGTTTTTGACTTGTACGTAACTCATGGATTGATCAAGAACAATGTTCAGTGTAATGTCCCCCTGGATTAGACCCACCAAAATGAGCAGGGCTAAAGTTAGTCAGGACTAACGAGTTTCCTGTTGCATCCCCAAAGGCTTGCTGCAAATGAGAATCATGCTGCCTTCTACAGATGTCACCCCATTTTTTTCTATGGGGGCCACTCACCTCGAATCGCTGCGAATTCACCTTCTTCCCCTTCTTGTTCCAGGTGACTCGGGGCTTCGGTTCTCCGGCTGCTTGGCACACGAAGGACGCCACCCCTCCTGAGACCCCAATCTGGTCCAAGGGGCTCTTGATAAACTGTGGGGGACCTATCCCCACAAGAGGGGAGGAAGGAGACAGAGAAGAGGGAGAGGTTGGCCACAGTGGCAGGTGCGATAAGTGCAGCACCCCACCAGCACCAGGGACCACAACCGGCTCATCCGATGTGTGGGATGAGAGGGGGGTGGCAGGGACGAGCAGCCTCGCCTGCAAGAAGCCCCCTGGCCTGCACGCATCCATGGACACAATGGCGCATCTCACAGCTATGCGAGGCCAGCCATTCCCAAGAGCGACAGACGGAGGCTTTACGATTTGAGCATCGCTGCTGCTCCGCTTTGGTTTTGTCTTTCACTTAGTTTTGAAAAAAGACCCTAAAACTTGGAGCACAGCTGTGGCTTTGCTATTTAAGAATTTCCGTAAATTTTCAGCTAACCAGAGGGGAGGCGAATGGGACAGGAGAGCAGTGAAGGGTGTGCGAGATAATGAGGACAAGTTCCTTTCAGCCCAGCTTAGATCTGCAGGGTTTTACCATGACCCCTGAGCGGAATAAGTCCTGCCCGCCACTGGCCCATGTGCCTCATCTGGTGCAGTTGTAACATTTAGTCCCACCGCACTGTGATGGAGAGACTGGACTCTTTTTCCAGGTTTGCACAGACCTGTGGAAATTTACAATTAAGCAACTGGCATTTTCTCCCATTAAAAACACACTTTGAGATGTTCATGGACCCAGGAGTTGTGCTGGGGTCCACAAAAATCAGTGGACAAACATATTCTAACCCACATGTCCTGGAAAAACACTCAGGAAAAAATGTACAGGAGAAAACATGCCCACCTGGAAAATTCAAAAAGCAGGCAGGCCAGTGGTTAAAGCAAGTTCTGAGCCACACGCCCACAAAACATGCTCAAGAAAAAATGGTCAGGAGGGGGAAGAATGTTCGGGGGGGATGTCCATATGGGAATGTTCAGAACACACGAAAGCTCATGTACAAATAAAGTCTGAGCCACATGTTCAGAAAAAAATGTTCAGAAAACAGCATCCATCTGGCAATATTTGGAAAGCATGAAAAACACCAGGCCCACAGGTGCTGAGCCACATGGCCATCCAGGAGGTATTGCTCAAGTCAGCAAAGATCTGCTACCTGAAGATTTTGTAGCTCAGAGACCCCTCTCCCTGCCAGGTGCATCCGGCTATCCAGTTAAAAAGGCCCCTCCCCTTATCCCCCAGCAGCTGAATTTCTGGAGGGAAGGCACAGAGTTGGGGTGCTTATTGTGCCACACTGAGAGGTGTTCTCTGATGGATTAGCAGAGAACAACCCCCTCTTAGAAGGGCTTTTTGGTCCACATCCAGTTTCTCGAGCAAGACCCTAACGAGGGAGAGCAAAAGGGTGTCTCAGCTGCCTACCCCAGGTTGTTTCAAACTGCATGCATGCTTTTGCCCATTATTGGATGGCCAATTTGCAGCCGTGGGCACCCAGAGCAATGCCCAAAAGGCCTCGGGGCACCATCTCTGCTTCAGGAGGTCAGAAGTGCCAGGAACCTGCCGCAGTCCTGACCCAAGCAGGGGACTGATTAAGAGGTCCTTGCAGCTCCATTTATGCTTTCGCACACCTGTCCCACGACCCGCTGCTTCCCCCTTTTCTCAGCCAAATGCTTTTCCTTGCCAGTAGAAAAAGAAACAAAACCTATTTTTTGGATCTCTAAATTATACCTGCTCCCTCTTCATCCAACACTTCCAGTTTTATTACGAGTTAAATGGGGACTGGAGTCTTTCCATTCATAGGTAAAAGAGTGCGCTTCCGAGCCCTTTTGCAATGAGACTTCAGCAGAAACTTACCACTCAGCTACTCCAGAGTTAACACTCAATTGGCCTGTCGTATAACTGAGCCTGGATTTAATGTTCTCTCTCTCAATGCATTCAATAAAGTACATTTATATCCCAGTTTTGCTCCAACAGTTTTAAGGCACAGTATATGTCCTAATCCCACTTTTATCCCCATGGTCAGAGTGCTAAGGACTCTCCTGAAAGGATTTAAAACAACAGTGTCAGGAAGGCTGCACCGTAATGCCTAGCAACTGGAAATGAAAGAATCAGTGAATATGACAGGATGTTCACCTGGTGACAGGTAATCCTGTTGGAGAAATTCACAATGAACTCAATTTAGTTTGAATTTCTAAGAATCCAGGCTAGGGATTCTGCAGCTGAAAGCCTTTCAAGAGCCATGTGGACATGCAAACTTTTTAAACTTCAAATAATTTTAGTTTAATTGCAGAAAACTATGCAAACTGTTAATTAAAAAACACTGGCCTAACCCCACCTGTATTTTTCCCATAAACTAGAATGGGAACATAGGTATATTTTCAGGAATCCACAGAATTGGGGAGATTCCCACATTTTTGGGATTGTAAATTTGTATAATCCTGAATTTGTGCAAATGTGCGAGAATGGATTTGTGAAAAATCAGATTTGATTATCGAATGAGTAATGGAAAGAAAGGCACCTAATGATCCATGAAATAAAGATGGGATGGGTTTTTTCTAAGTGGGAGTTACATGTTTGTGTTTTCCCACATTTGAGCTAGATCTGAGAACGAAACAGGGTTACATATACCGTGCCCCTTCCTGAAAATCCTGGAATGCGTGGGGTGCTGAAGATACCATGCAAAATTCCCAGATACTCTTGGATAGAAGGAACCGCTGTGAAACGGTGTCCCATCGCCATACCTGGACTTCGTGTGACAGAGGAAGAACAGAGGCGAGGGTAAAAAAATTAAGTAAAATAAAAATGAAACTTGTCCCGATTTTACAGGTTTGGAGCAAAGGGGTCTCTGAAACCTGCAGAGGCTTCTGGGAGGCACGTGCCCAGCCAAGAGAGGGTCTTTTTCCTCACTGCCACACCTCCCTTTAATGCAGGGGATGGTCCCACTTGTGTCTGGGTTGCACTGTCAACACGTACTGAGGCTGAGTAAACAATTCACCAAGGGGCTCAAAGGAGCTGCTCGGCCACAGTGGCTAAGAAAATAACAATAAAAATCTTCCAGCAACAAAGGACACTCTCTAGCCAGAGACTGCGAACAGCACAAATTTCGGTATTTCAAAGCAAAGAGTGAAATAGCTTTCCTATTCTATTGTTGGCCTGCTCCGTCAGCATTTGCAAATCATTATCATGACCGGCGCCCGCAGCTGAAATTCTGCTGACCCAAGGAATGTGTGGGATGAGGAGACTTAAAGTGCTGTGTGGGTAAAAGTCGACTGAGAAATGGGGCTGGAATGAGAGGAAAACACTGGACTTGAATCCGGCATCTACAGGTCAGGGGAAAAGTCAGGAAGATAAGCTAAGCGCAGCTTAGACTCTTCCTGGGTTCTTGCTGGTTATAAAGCCTTCTGATTGTGCCTCATGAGAACTAGAAACTCCATGCTTGAATTTGTCAGTGCAGGACAACTTGGTATTATGAGGGGGGTCACAGCTCAAATTTGGAAGAGGACTTGGAGATCATGGCCACAGCTTCTTCTTGGACTTGGAAACCTGAACCAGTCCTCTTCAACTCTTAACATCCATGCTACACACCTCAATCACCAACCAGTCAACACCACATTTAGTTTGCCGCCCAGAAGTCCATCTTCAAATCGCATCCAATCTTGCCCTGCTTGCACCCCAAACCTTTCCCATGCATTCCCCGCCCTCTTGACTGTGCTTTCTCAGTGGAAGCTCTGATGGGTAATTGGGCTTCATTTGTGGGGCAAAATATACCTGTATCTTATTATTGCTGCTAATGCGTATTGTGTTATGTATTATATTGCATTATGCTTTGATGTCGGTGTGAGCTTAGGTGGACTCCGGAGGATGGTGGAGGACAGAAAGGCCTGGAGGGGTGTTGTCCATGGGGTTGCCATGGGTCGGATGCAACTTTGCAACTCACAACAATGCTTTGATAGTATGCATTTCTGATATTATTCTGATATTTGGATTATATTATTGTACCGAGTTTTGTCTTGATTTTGCATTGCTTATGGTTATATACCGTATTACTTGGCATATATTATTGTGCTTGTATGGAACATGCATTTTCTTGTTCTTGTTGTAAGATTGCCTGTGCTGAATTTTGGCCAGCGTAATTTTAATTTGCTTGGTTTTGCTATTTTTTTTAATGTGTACGTGCCACTTCATTCCAGGAATGGACTGACTAGAAAACAGCTCTTAACAAAGGCGGATCAGTATGACTCAAACAAAGCTCCTGTATTGTACACTGGATGCAGAAACACTGCAAGATTCATTTAGAACTGGATGTGAACCAAGTTGGCTGGGCTCACACCTCACCTCCACCAACTACACAACCACGTGCTGACTTGGGAGACTGTGGTGCCATGGCTGGACCAAGGGCCTTCCTGCTGTTGTTGAGCCTCAAGCCCCATGCTCCTTGGCCTGCAGGGACAGGAGGATGGGAGTTGAAGAGGACCATCCCAGGGAGACCGAGCATTTGTACACTACAAGCAATCCTTGTGCAATGGCAACTTTCTCCTGGCTTGACTCTGCGCATTTTCAGCAGCTACACATTTGTGCACAAGAATGCTAGGAAGTGCACTCAACAAGGAGCTTTTTGTGTGTGATAACACTGATTTTTTCTGTGTGGCCGGGCAGTCTTCCCTCCTTCCAGTGCCACATAGAAAATAAACAAATACATATAGTGATAAGAAGGATGTTTACATCCCCATTTTTCTTCTGAGCAGGAGAAAAAAGCAGCAACAAAACCAGTAAATTACAATGATTTGGCTGTCAGGCCCATCTCCCTCCACCATGTCGCCTTCTTGTCACAAAAAGTCCATTAGGAGTAATCTTGGTGTTGGTGGCAGGAAGGAGACAAAGTGGGGACAGACGCATGTATGGAGAGAGCAAAGCCATTCTGCTAACCAACAGAACCTCGTTCTGCCGAGAGAGACAAGATAATTATGGGCTGCAGAGGAAGAAAACATACAGAGCGTGCTCTTCTTACTGACTCCAGCTTTTGACTCCCTTTGAGAAAAAGTTGGGGAAAGTGCTGGGAAGAAAAAGCAGCGAAATGCATAAGGGAAGGAAGGACGGATGGATGGAAGGACGGATGGAAGGGGTCTTTCATGCAGTCTACCTTCATCAGACCAGGGGTCCTCAAACTTTTTGATCAGGGGGCCAGTTGAAAGCTGCCGGTGCCAGGCATGGGCCGGAAAGGCAGCGCCTGGTTGTGTGCATGGGCCAGCGAGGGGGCGAGGCGAGGGAAGGTGGGGGCAGGCACGTTTTCTCCAAGCGAGCAAACCGCTGCTTCCCCATGTGCGGGGCGAAATGGGCGAAAGCGAGGGTGTGTGTGGCAGGTCCAAATGGGCATGGCGGGCCGGATCCAGCCCCCGGGCCATAGTTTGAGAACCCATGATCCAGACTGTGACCTCTTCAGAGAGGGGTGTGTGTACTGGAACGGGTGGCACACAGAAATAAAAAGGCCCTCCTTTCGTGGGTGTGGGGTGCTGGAAAATGCCCCGTGCTAATACTGCAACCGCTTCTGCAGGGCTCAGCTGAGGCTTTTTGCTGCTCTAATGTTCTAGAAGGGCAAGATGGTCCCCCCATTCTCTGTCTTGCTGCTCCCTTCGTTTTCATTTCTGCGCCACCCAGAAGTCAAAATCCTCTGGGCAGTTTTCAGAAATTCACAAACTACCCTGTAGCTACCATTTTTAAGCAGTGCAAACTGCTAAAACCTTTCCAGTATTAAAAGTAAGAATGAAGCAGACCTGTTAAAACTGCCGATCTGTTCAAAAAATGTGCTATCAAGAAGCAGGGTGCTCTTAACCTGAAACGGGAAAGGTAATGTGGGTTCCAGGTGGGCTTCATCAGAGAGAGCCTTCCACAGACAGGGGCCACCCATGGCCAGTCTCCGGGCCTCACCTGGAGGAAAGCCTCAGATATAGGCTGCCGCATCCAGGCAGCTCCAGGTCCAGCAGTGTGGCCTAGCAGTTAGAATGCTGGCCTGAGACTCGGGGGACCTGGGTGCCAGTGCCCACTTGGCCAAGGGTGAGTTTGGACCAGCTCCTGATTCTCAGCCTTGTCTACCGCACAGGCTTTTGTGGGGACTGAGTGGGTGTGAGGGGGAGCATTTAAGCCATCCAGGAGAGGAAATGGTGGGAGGTCTGTGAAATAAGCCAACTGCTGCCACCAAAACCGTATCTGGAAGAGCAGGATGTGTGAACACGGCCGCCCGACCAGCCTAGACCGCACCCTGTGGGAGAAAGCCGAGCCTTTTTGCAAGGGAGGCACTTCCTGGGAAATCAGGAGATCCTTCCCATCAGCTCACGCCCAATCCTTTCACTCAACAGGAACTGAACAGGAACCTTGGACACCTCCCTCTCTCCTTCTGGTTATCATACTCCAGGCAATCCTGTGGAGGGCAACCCTTTGACTGAACCAAGAGATCACCAAGTCATGTGGAGCCTGAATGGCCCCCTGCCAAGGTTGAGGGAGAAGCCTCTGCCCATGTCAAGAGCTGAATCCCGGCTGGAAACCTCCCCTCTGCAGCTTGAGGCGAAGATGGCAGAACGGCAAAGGCCCTCCGGCTCCGCGGCGCGTCCCTTCCCAGCCGGGTCTCACGTCTGCTCCCCCCCCAGCCCCGCGCATGCTTCTGCTCCAGCCAAAGCAGCCGACTCTTGCGCTCGGCCTGCCAGGCCTCACTTGGAGCTGCAGCGCCTGGGCCTCCCTTCCCCTCGCCTCCTCCTCAGACTCCGAAAAGCCTTCCAAGCAGTCTGTGAGGAGCGAGGGGTCGGCACCCCCTCCACATCCGGAGCCCTTCCCACTAGGCCACGGTGTCTCTCCCAGGGGAAGAAGGAACGGCCTGCTGCGAAAGTGCACGGGGAGCCAAGGCCAAGCAACGCAGTGACTGTGGCCAGGGGAGAACAACTGCTGTGCGCTGGGACAGCAACCCAGGAACCCAAGGCCGTGGTGCGAGCCACTCTCTCTCTGAGCCTGAGCTCCCTCGCAGGGGTGTTGTAGGATGAGCGGAAGGCGGGGAAGCAATGCTGGAAGAATGGTGGGATGGAAATGTGACACAATTATGCATCAGCCTTAGACTTTGTTGGTACTGGGGCTGAATCGTTCAATGGATCTGTTTTCTGGTCTTGGACAAATCTCCAAATAGGTTTAACACCCCCCCCCCCCCCCAGGCACAGTGGTTTAAACCGCGGTGCTGCTGGGCTGGTTGACCGAAAGGTCGCCGGTTCGAATCTGCACAATGGGGTGAGTCCCCGTCGCTCCGCCCCAGCTCCTGCCAACCTTGCAGTTCGAAAGCCTGCAAATGCAGGTAGATGAAAAGGTGCCACGTCGGTGGGCAGGTAACAGCGTTCCGTGCACCTCGGTGTTCAGTCATGCGGCCACACGACCACGGAGACCGTCTGCAGACAAACGCCGGCTCCCTTGGTCAGGAAATGGAGATGAGCACCGCCCCCTGGAGTCAGGCATGACTGGACTTAAGGTCAAGGGGAAACCTTTACCTTTACCTTTAACCAGCCTAATGATCCATTCAAGATCACTTATGGAGAGAGAAAAGGGCATTTGCTCTGTCCATTGAAAATCACTTCACTTCCTCAAACTGGCACCCTGCAGATGTGTTGGGCTGCATCCCCAAAGATGGGAAGAATGGGGGTTCTAGTGCAGAACGTCTGGAGAATGAAGGCAGCTGCTATAAGGTTTACAGGGTGCGGGGGGGGGGAGAGAGAGAAAGAGGGAGGATGGGGGGAGAGGAGTTGTGGTCTTATTAATTATGCAGAAAATGCAAAAACTCTTCTCATCCTCTGGATGAGTCTAAAAGGAGGAGAAAACCCTTTTAGAACGGGAAGAAATTACTCCCTAAGGCAGCTGAAATTTCTCTTGCAACTTCAAAGGACAATGAATTATTCAAAGTGCTCCTGCCATTTCATTCCCCCTTCTCCCCCTCTCTTCTTGATGTTACGCTCTTGAGTCAATTAAAGATTTGGGGGGAAACTATTGAAAGGGGGGGAACTTTCTAGACTCTTAAACTAGGGTAGATTCCTTGCCCCTCAAATGCAGATTCATTTTTTATTTTATTTTTGCACATGTGTTGATGTATGCAAATAGGGGATCCAGTCTCCCCAGCCTGTCCACTCCCCAAATTAATCTACAAGAAAGTGGAGCAACTTAAGTGAAGAGCCTTTAGGATGCCCTTTGAAAAGCTACATTCACTGATTTTGTGGGAATGTTAAGAGTTGGTCTTGCTAGATCAGAAGCCCACAATCCTGTTTCCAGCAGTGGTTGCTGGATGCCAGGGCAGCGCCCAAGAGTGGGGGGGAGTTGCTGTCATCTTTAAGTCATCTTTAAAATCAACCCCCTTCACCAGCACTAGCCCAACGGCAAAAGCAATGTTAGTTTAAAAGTGTGCCTGTCTGTTTGTACAGGGGTGGGTTGTTTTCACGCCCTGCACTGCTCAGTGGCAATGGCCTATTATCCATTATTATTAATGAGTATAATTAATATGCCTACATTTTGCTCAGTGTTGCATAAATATTAAGCTACGAGACAGTCCCAGCCCGCAAGCTCTGAATCAGGAAGCAGGAGAAAAGCGGGAAGCAAACATCGGGAGCAGTTGCTCATTTTTCAGCTCACAGATAAAGCGGGGCTGGCCTTCTCGGTGGGGGTGGGGGCAGCCTCCCCCCACCCCCCACGGATCAATTCCCCATGCCAGGAATGGCTGGTCCAGTGCAGCAAACCCAGCCATCAGCCGGTGCTCTGCTACTGATTGTCCCTGATTTGTTTCACCTGGATAATACAAGCAGCTGATTGGGATGCGTCCTAGATGTTCATTTTCTCTAAGCATATTTGTCTGGTCATTCGTTTCTCTTTGTATTTCTAAGCCTCATTTTCAAGGGCAAAAGGCCTCTCTGAACACCTCCCAACCTAACGAGGGAAGACAAACCTGACAAAAAATGTAGAAACAGTCTGTTTGAAATCACAAAACTGAACGCATATGGTAAATGTAATTTAAAGCTGCGAGTAGCCACATGATTTAGCATTCAGCTCAGCATGTTTAACTCAATGCAGAGTGAAATAAAAAGAACTTTTAAGAGCCATTTGCAAACAGATGGGGATGCTGCCCAGCACAGATTCCCTTGACGGAGATTTGTTTTTTGTTTATCTTGGTTGTTCTTTGGTTTTGGTGAACCACCTGGAAAACTTTGCTGAAGGTTTAACTGCCCTTCTTCCCCAGCTGTTACAACTCCTGCACCAGACTTTGCTTAACCCTTGGGAATACTCACAGCAGAAAGGGTATATCTGGGTTGGAAGTGCCAAAGGTTTAGACTCTGCATAAGGAAGCTTCTGATGTTGCCTTTTAAAGTGGAACCACCAGAACTAGAAACTTGCTTTACTTTTAGTGAAAGAGGTGTAGCTCAATGGCCCACTTTGCATGTTGAAAGTTCTACATTCAGGCATCTCTTGTCTGGGACTCCAGAGGGCCAGGACAGAGCTATGGACCTGATGGACTGACTTGGAGTAAAGGTAACTTCCCATGAAGAGATGCAGGTAAATTTAGTTTTGGATTGCAAATTATTAGAAAATACCTCCCTTGCAACAATGAATGCAAGCAAGAACACTTCCTCTCTGAAAACATTCACAAATTCCCAAACCTCTGTTTGCATTTGCAAAATGTGCACTCTTAAAAATACACTCATTAAGAAATATGCACCTTGCAAAATGCCCAGTTTAGAAAATCCAGTTTAATACTGTTCTTAAACATGCATGTTTGAAAAATACACATTTTCACACCTTAGTGAGGAGAAAATGTGCACTTTTGGGAAAAAAGCACTTTCCCTGTTTGAATATCTGCAAAAATATGAGACTGGGAAGAGATGGTGCAAACATTGTAGCATTGTCTGGAGAATTTAAACAACCCCACGCATTTCTGGTTGTCCCAACTTATTCCCACCTTGCTAGCCCGAGAATGCATGGAGCAAATCCCTGAGAAAATTCATTTCCCCTCAAAAATGGACCAAAGGCACCCCAACTCTGGAACCAGTTCCCCAAAGAAGCTTGCCTGCTGCCCTCTCTCTGTTCTTTTCAGCAACAGGCAAAGACCTCTTTATTCACCCAATATCTTAATTGTTAAAGAATTTTAAAGAGATGTTTACATGATATTTGCTCTATTTAAATGTTACTGTGCCTTTGGTAAAACAGAACCGCACTTGCGAGGCTTCATCATAGGGTTTTCCTGTGTTTTATCACCATTTATTTTATTGTGCAGCATGTATGTATTATTTATATTTTTGCTGTGATGGCCACCCAAAAGGCATTGTGCTAATGCACAGCTTTTATACAAATTTAATAACTATATGTATAGTTTAATATTATTGTTTATTGCATATGTTGTTGCTATTATATTTTGTAAGCTACCCAGAGAGCCATTCTGGATAATGGGCAGGTAGAAATTTAATAAAGAAATCAAAAGGTAAATAAAGACCAGGGGCAGGAAAGATGTGACCACAACTCCTATCAGCACTAGCAGCAAAGCAACAGCTGAAGTTGAGCAAAACCTGGAGGGATGCATCCTGTGATGGAAGGATCACAGCCAGCCTCCATTCCTCTGGGAAACTGGAAGTGGGAAGAGGGAAGAAACAGCACCCCTCTTGCTTGTTCTAGGAATTAACTGGGGGGCGGGGAGAGTACAGTGGTGGGGGAGGTCTCCTAACCACCCTGCAAATAGAGTATAATAACCAAAGTTCCATCCAATTCAGTCTGTGGATTAAATTTGCACCTAGCTCCCCAGACAAGGGCTCTGTCCGGCCGCGACTCAAGGATGTAACTGTACATCTGTTTTTCTGAGTGCCCTGAATATCTCTTAGGACCCATGAAATCTGCTTACCTCCAGTTTCTTTCTTTATTATATTCATATCCTGCCTTTACAGTAATGTAGCTTAGAAACACCCCCTGCCTGCACAGCCTTTGCATGGATTTTTCTATTGGTTCTATTGCTTTGAAATGGTTTTGGTCAAAGGAGATGGGTTGATGCAAGAGTTTATTCTGCTTCAGATGGGATACTGGCCCACTGGATTTTGCCTGTTGTGTGATCTAAACAGATCTCGGGGAAGTAATTCTGAATGAGCACAACAAACAGATGTGCAAGCCGGTCCAGAAGTGATGCCCACTTGTGCCCTGGGGCTCTGTGTCTTTGAAGGGCCCACCAGCACCCCCTTCTCCAGAGCAGAAGCTCCCCATCTTGAAAGAGTCTTGTGCCGCTTGTGGGAGAAACTGTGCAGAGGACAGAATGCCTCATAACAGGATGCATGCCACCTGGATTTTACAAAACACATATTTGCATTTTTAGAGTATGTTGTTCATAACGAATTCTGCCCACCAACTGTTGAGAAACTTGGGGTGGGGGAGCCTTTGCAATGTTGCACAGAAAATTGCCCCCAACACCCTGGGATACCCCAGCCAGTCACACTGGGAACGGTAGGGCTTGGCTCCGTCGAAACGCAGTCGGATCGTGCCCTTGGCCAGGGGCAGTCGCCACCCCAATTTCTTGCCACTGAAGTGCCTCTGCCGTGTCCTACCGTTCCTATCCCGATTTGACTCATTTAAACAGCACTGATGGAAAGGTGTGTGTGTTGGGGGGGCACAGAATGACATCACTGTGGCTTGATTTAATTTGATCCAACATGCAAGCAAGGTGACATTCTGTAAGCTTAATTCGGGTGTCCTTGGAAGGAACAACGGGCAGCAGGAAAAAGATGACGGCAATGAGCAGAGCAGAGCAACCAGTCCAACACAGTGCACCATGGGTGAGGGAAGACAAGGAGGCCCGGACCGGAAGTGGAAAATTCTGGGACAGCTGAGCCCTCGACCCTCCCCAAAGAGGGTCACCAGTCCTGCCGAAGTTATCAAGGGGTTTTCCTGGCAAGGACACAGGCAAGGGAGGCCCTGCAGTGGAGTCGAGGGAATGCACTAGGTGACAGAAATGCCCACCAGCTGCTGCAGATGTCCAAAAAGAATGAGTGCAACATAAATTGCATTACATTGTTATATTCACAAAGTTTAACAGGCAGGCAATCAAAGAACCTGCAGTCCAGTCTGCATTTACACCTGTTACCTTTGTCGGAAGTGATCTCCCAGCATCTTGGCTGAGGAATGCTGGGAATTGTAGTCTGCAGAGCCACCATTTGGGAAAGGAAGATTTAACCCTTCCACTGCCACCCAAGTCTTCCTCATAAAACTGAACTTTCTGCTAAACCGATTTCAATTTTTCCATCTTCCCGGTACCTGCTACCGGATGCCCAGCCCACGTGAGACACAGGAGATGAAAGTAACATGCAAGGAAGACAAATGGAATGAGGACAGAACCACCCTGTTTCCTGGTTTACAAACAGTGGTTTGCCTGGGGCACTTTTTGCTGCCCCCAGGCAACCATAGAGAACAGCTAAGCTTCTTCAAGCCTGCCCTTCCTGCTTTATTTTTTGCTACCCTTCCCAAAACCTAGCTTTTGTGTTGAAAATTCCTGTGTTTCCCAGTGTTTGCGGAGACTGGGGAGCCAATAATTCATTTATGTATTTTTTTTTCCTTTGTATTCTGCTCTTAGCCAAGGCTCCCTGGGATGTTAACAAAAGAAACAAATGCACACAAAATAAACTTAAAGCAACAAAACCACAGTAGCAATTGCAATTGAGTCAGCAGAGAAGCAGAGCAGTGGTATGGAATAATATGAAATTAAAAATACAGTTAAATGGTTAAAATACTGGGAGCATAAAAAGGTCTTCCTCTGGTCCCAAAAATAATGCAATGGAGGCTGGCTTCTTGGGAGCTCATAGCACAACCAGGGTGCCACAACCAAGAAGGCCCTTCCGAGAGCCACCCACCTCAATTCCAGACCCTGCAGGTGGTCTCCAGCTGCAAGGTGAGAATCGCAGCATGTGAGACTTGGACAGGACTTGGGAGGTCCTGTCCACCCACCACACCCAGTGCAGGGCCTCCCAGCTGAATGCACCAACTCTTTCAACCAGTTCACCTCTGAGTGGAGAACAGGCACAGCTATGACTAAGAGAACAGAGGCTTGATCACGTGCAGAGGGCTTTCTTATCATCAGTCTCTGACCCCAAGCAATGAGGACGGCATTAGAAACGTGTCACGCTTAGAGGAAGACGCCCTCCCGCCCGCAGCCAGCCACATCTGACACTGGCATAGAGGAGCAAGAACAGAGCGTGAGAGGAGCTGGTGGACTTACTTTCGGTGGCACATCCGGTCAGCAGAAAGGAGGTGAGGCTGAGCAAAGGCAGGACTAGACATATGCCAGGGCTGGGATTCATGCTGACGGCACTCCGAGGCCTCCAACCTCAGCCAGGTCAGCCCCCGTTCAGCAAAGTTCACGGCTCTCCTGGAGTGGTGTTAACACCTGTGGAGAGAGGGATGGAAGAACACACACGTCAGCGGAGCAACCATGGCAGGGCAGCTGGACTGGGAAGGAAAAGGTCCTAGTGGGCTCTAAAAAGCAGCATCTCTGAGACCGGCCATGGTCTAGGCGATTGTGGCAGGCACTGTAGAAGTCCTGGTCTTTGCACCCCTAAGATTCACAAGCAGTTTGCCCCCAGCCTCTTCTATCTACATTCACACATGCATGAGTGGGAGCCGATGCGCCCACTGCTAATTTCCAGGCTAGACTGCTGCAATGTTCGTGACGCAGGGCAGCCCTTGAAGACCGTCTCAGAGCCTCTGCTGGTACAGAGGCAGTGCCAAGCGACTTCTCAGGGAGGGGCAAGGTGGTCTGCAATGTCCCATCAGCCCCCTTAACCACCGTTGCTGCTCGCTTCTGACCACAGTTTAGCAAAGGGAAGGAACACCTCCAAGGGCATATGCTCCTGCTCCTCCTCCTGCGCACAGTCTGAAAAGAGCAAGGGTCCCTCTGTGAAGGTCAGAGACAGTGAACTGGGGAGCAGGAGGGAGCAGCTGCACCCCCATCCTGCTTCTGGTTTCCTATGGCCACTGTGAGAACAGAGGAAGGCTGGAACAGGAAGGTTTCTGGTTTGATCCAGCAGGGCTCTTCTCATGTCCTTAAGTTACCTAGCAGGGTTGTTGTGAGGCTAAGAATGGGAGAAAATTGGGTGAGAAATGGGATATGTAGCATCGCAGAATAATAGTATAACAAATGAACATTCCTGATTCCTTCTCTCCATCTTCTCCTTTTCGGGTCAGGTTGGGTCTTCAAGAAGCACTGGGGACAAGTCTGGGTGCGAGAACATCTAAGTGGCTTTGAGGAACTTCTTCAGGACAGAGCCAGAGGACAACCTCCAGGCTGCCCACAGGGTGTTGCGGTAGGCAAGGAAGGCAACTCTTTGAGAGTCACTAAAAACCTTGGATTCCCAACAGGGAATGATGCACAGCCCCAGTCAGGATCTCTTCTCATACAGATGTCAGCACACACAACATTTCCCAAAGTTCATAAGGACAGTTCCCTGCCCAGAGCAGCTTACAAATCTAATATGTGACTTGGGAGATAGAAGAAAGGGACAGAGGGTCAAACACAAGAAGGACGTGCACACCAAAACCGTTTTACTTCACTTATTCATAGCTCAGCTCTCTGCTCACAGGAAAACAATGACAAAAATAGAATACAAAGCCATACCTACATACTACTAATAAGAACACTCAAAGACTGCCAGCGGTTAAAGTCTAAATCATGCAGGATGAGTTAAGAGAATGGTTGTAGGACTGCCTGGACCTAATGCAGGCAGTGGGACTCTCAGAGCAGCTACTCCGAAATCTGGGTGCTGCCTGCCCTTGGCACTCAACTGCAGCATCACAGACGAGGGTCTGAAGGAGAATGGAGACCTTGGGCAGGTTTTTGCAAGCGGTCAGTGCTCAACCCACCCTCCACCATCTGGCTAAGAAGGCCAGGCCATCTCACAACCAAACTGGGAACCAGTTCAAGCAGTCAAGGGTTTTGGAGTGGTACCTTCCACTCTCCTGGTCATTGGCAGCTGTATTTTGAAGTTTTCTAATGATGTCCAGTTTGTGTTGGACCCAAGAACATAAAACAAAGGCTGGGTTTGGGCAACATTATCACTTCCTTTTGAGGGTTGAACTGTGGGTGGTTTTTAAACTAAGGGTTATTACGTTATCGGAACCCAGATGCTCCAACAAACCATGGTTTGTCAACCATGAACAACTCAGACCTCACAACAAGAAGTCCAACAACAAACCACGGATTCTCTTCATGGGTTGATTTTGGTTAACCAACTGGCTTGGTAGCATGGTGGGGTTCAGACAACACAGTAACCAATATTTCAACAACAACCCACAGTGCAACAACAATACCCATACTCAATCTCTGAATGTGGGTTATCACATTCTCCAAAGCCAGTCAGGGAGAGAGGCAGACCACTCCAAATCTCGGTGCCACAACTGAGAAGACCTTGCAAGAGTTCTTTTAATTTGGTCTCCATGATTTCTACTTTACCTGCTGGAGGTCTTTCAGGGTTTTTGTTACTGACATGTGGGTATGACTTTGTATTATATTTTCCTCATTGTACCCATGAGTGGAAAGTTGGGTGATGAATAATTGAAAAAGAAAAGGCTTCCATGTACACAGTCTTCTTGAGTTTGGGTCTCCCCTGAATCAAACATTAGATTTGGAAGCGTCTCTCTCTCCCCTCCCCACATGCTGAGTATCTGGGAGAGAACTTGGGGGCTCTTTGCCTCCAGTCCTAATGCGCACGTCACAAAGCCCTTGATGGAACTGCCAGCAAGGTACAAGCACACGTCACCTTCAATTTGGTGACTCATCCTTCAGCTAAAAAGGGACTTCAGGTGGAGGCAGTGGCAGCAGCTGAGGAGGGCTGCAGGCGGGGTGGGGGGGGCAGGGAGGCAGGCACCCTGCGTGGAGCCCTGCATTAAAACAGTGCACCAGGTTTCAGAAGAGCCAGCAGAAACTGGAGGTCATGGGGTACGGCTTGTCCCCACAAAGAACCAAGCTCCTGTTTAAACTGGAAGGAGTGTTCCTGGATTTCGTGCACTGAGATTTTGGAGAGTTCACCTCCACCCAGGTTCTTCTGATGGAGAGGGTGAGGGCAGGATTTGGGGCAGTCTGCATGCAAAGCCAGATCTAAGGAGGCCACCCAGGATGGTGCAGGGAAGACCACCCAACGTGGAGAGGCTTAAAAAAGGGCGATACAGCACCGCAAGGACGGGGGAGACACTGATGTGAACGGGACTCCTTATCCCTTGCAGCTTTAATTCTGAGCTTTACAGCAGCCGTCCATGGAGTTCCAGAGTGTTGGACCTATTTTTGGCATGGAGTTCAGCTCTGTAAATAGCGCCTATAAAATCTGGAATAAAAGCTGCAAGAGATAAGAAGTCCCACTGAATTAGGAGTTGTAGGCCTCCCCTGCTCATGCCAGTGGGGCACCTTATCCCTGCAACTTTTATTCTGAGATTTATAAGAGAAACATGAGCAGGTGGGGCTTACTGCATTCCTGTCCTGTTAATGGGTTTCTTAAAGGCATCTGGTTAGCCACTGCAGGAACAGAAAGCTAGACCAGGCGGGCTGTTGATTTGATGCAGCTTGGCTTTTAATGTTCCTGTGCATTATTCAAATCAGGTTCACCGGCCTATCTCGGTCTGAGACCTGCTACCTGCCAGGGCAGCCTTTCCTGTTGAAAGGAGGAGAGTGTGGAGAGAGCAAGATTTTTCTGCCTTCAGAGGAAACACCTCCTAAGAGACATAAAAAGTTCCTTCCCCACCCAATCTGGCGGATGAAAGCTGAGGGAACAGATTCATAGAGGGCTGCAATGGGCACCCTCCTCCCAGCATACGTTGTTCTGCTACCTAGAGAGAGAGGCTGAATGCTCCAGATACACCTGATGCAAAAGCTGGAAGGCAGGCCAGCACAGGTATTCATGCAGAGACACAGCCCGACAGGATAGCCTCCTCTGCCAGAGGCGATTTCGGGCTTCTGAAAGTCTGGCAACTGATCCCAGCAATCTGGCACAAGGTCTTACAGAATCACTTCTAACCCAACCTCTGGCACAAAGCGCAAGCCCACAAAGAGATGGTATTAACCTTGAAAGCACTCCCATCCCAAGGTCTCCTTGAAGCAGAACAGAGATTGTGACTGACTGATAGTGATCTGGGTTATTTTGGGAAATGTTTCTGACTTCAAAAGTTCGACAGCAGCAACCCAGCCCCACCATCTTCCTTGGTTCCCCTTCCTGTCTGCAACGTCATTCCAGAACACTGCCACTCACACCCATCTGGTTGTGCTCAGTTCCCCCCAGTACCACATGAAATAATTTGTTCCCAAGCTGCTAGTCCTCATGCCCTGCTGAAATGTGGCTCAAGCAGGTGCAGCTACAGTTCGCTCATTCCATTACGAATTCTTCTCTTTGTTACTGCTTCCCCTGACTTGAGATCCTCCAGATTCTTGGACTACGACACCCATTATTCTTCACCACTGGCTAGGGCTGATGGGAAGTATAGCCCCAAAGCACATGGAGGGCACCCTGTTGAGGAAGGCGCTTTGCTGCCTGCTTTCCTTGCCCACTGCCAAAATATGGGCTTTAATCTGTGCAGGAAGATCGAACTGTCTCTTCTGACACAGGTGGTCTTCTACGCGTCTGTGAGTGGCACTACGGAAAATCAATAATGTGACAGGCTGAGAGCAAGCAAACCATGCAGCAATCCCAGTGGAGCAAGGAATGCCAGCGAGGGTGGACAGATCAGTCCGTTTCTGGCCCGTGTCAGTTCAATGCGCATGCATCCAGACACGCAGAGCAATCCTCTTTCTCATTTCTGTCTGCTTTAAATCAACCAACACACCTATTTTCAGAATATTTCTTCACGAGGTGTGCTTTTCTGAATGTGCCGAGTCACATCCAGATTTCGCAACACGCAACTGGGCAGGTGGGTCCAGGAGTCCATGGCTCCTTCCCCTCTGGGTGGCCCAACTGGCCCCTCCAAAGGGGGCCTGGCTGGATGGGGTGAGCTGTGGGGCAGCAGGGAATGGCACTACCCCAGCTGGGGCAGAGTGGCCTTCTGTGAGCACAGCCCCTCCCAGTCCGGCTTCATCCCAGTTCCTCCACCTGCCACTTCCCTCTGGGCTCGCAGTCTCACAGTATTCAGAGCAGGGCTAAATCCAAGGCGTTCCAGGGGTCCGTTGAGGCAGAGAAGCTCCTGCCAGATACGCACACGGGCAAGCAGAGGAAACTACCCATGGCCAGTAAAGGCAAAATCTGCCAGCCCAGAACGAACCCACAGGCGCTGGCCAACGCACCCAGCAATCTCCTCCTCCTCCTCGCTCCGGATGCCGAAGGAACGAGGTGTCAAAGGCGGTGCTGCTGAACAAAGCCACAGGGGACAGAGCTGCCCGGGGGTCCTGCCTTCCTCCTCCTGCAGAGGAACCGTTTGCTCTTTCCCAGCCCTGGCCTGCACCTTGAGCCAGCTTGTCATGGAGCCGTGCTCATGCTGATGGACCGGAGAGATCAAGCCTGAGAGCCCTGCTACGCTACGGATATCCATCGAAGTGATGACTGTGGGAATGATTTCATCCTAGGGGGTCTTTCTTGCTCTGTGTAAGCCCTCCACCCACACAGGAAGACTCGACCATGCCCCTTCTTGCCTCCCCCCAACCATTTCCCTATTAAAGCACCATATATCCCAGCTGATGAGTCTTCAGCCCCAGTAACTCCTTCCTCATCTTTATGTATATGCCTCTTTTTCTTTTTAATTTTATTATCACAGTCCCGAAAAAGAACAGCAAGCTCAAAATGTCTTGGCTCATTCTTCTAAATATAGAACTGGCTTCCTGCGTCTGTCGCACTTTTGGGATGCTTCCTCTTTCATTCACATCTGGATATAATCGGTCTCCAAGGAGTCACATTCCTGGAGGCGGGGGGGGGGGGGCAGAATTGGTGGTGGGAGGACCTGCACCATGCATGGCTACAAAAAACTGTACTGTTCGATCCCACCTTTGCCCCCACTGAGCCTCACCCCCCCCCCACTGCCCCATGCTTCAGACAAGAAATCCAGAGCACCGATTCAGGGGAAGGGACCTTGGTTCCAACCTCAGCAAGGAGACCTGCTGCAGCCCCCACCTCCCGGGATGAACAGCACAGCAAGGGAAGAGACCAGCCGAGCACCAAGCATCAGCCAGATCCTTGCTTTGCATTCGGCTGCCAGAAAGGACACCTATAAGAACGCGGAAGCAAAGAGTTGAGATGGAAGTAATTTCCCCTCCTCCCTCCTGATCCCTTTTCCTTTTGTGTCACGCCTGTGAGACAGTAAGCCTGAGGCAGTGATGGAGTTCAGAAAACGATGTTGCATTTACCGAGCGGAGCTAATAAACCATGTCTTGTTAGCCACAAGCAAGCCCATGGGAGAACCCATCTGTTGTTGGATTTGGAACTGTGGATTGTTCATGGTTCACAAAATCTGGGTTCTCAGCATCGCTGGGACCCACGACTCTGGGACTCCTTACACCCTCTAGCTTTAATTTTGAACTTTACAAGCACAGCTGCTCTGGAGTGGTACACCTACTTTGGCAGTGTCTTCAGAACCATGGACAGTGCCTGCAGACACTGGCCTGGGCGACGTGCTTCACTGACCCACAGCTCACACGTGGGCGACTGTGTCACCCAAACCCAGTCATTATGCACCTTCGCGCATAGTTCTGGTACTGCGGAGGCTGAAAAGCAGGGTAAAAATCCCCCCACTAGCTAAACTAATCAGCAGAGTATTGCAGGAGAGTGCGCAGCTCACCCCACCATCCTCTTTGCACATGCCCAGGAAACCAGCATCCGATGCCCACTGAGCCAGTTTTGCTGCCCCCATTTTAGGGTGCTGCCCCCTAAACATGCTGCTCCCTCCTGACACTAATATCTCTGACCTGTGCACAAATCTCACATCACGAGGCACTGCTTAGCTATATAAGCAAACAAGGTATTTTTTCACTTTTTCCCTTTTATATTCCGATTTAATTGTGCTGGTTTTAATTGCTGTTAAAATGTTGCTTTACTATGTTGTGCACTGCCCAGAGGGTCTGTGACTAACAGGAGTGGCACAGTAACCAAATCCATCCATCCATCATAAACAAACAACTAAATAGCATTCATAGTCTCAACCAGGGTGGTTCTAGGAACTGAAAACATCTGAGGACCAGACCCATAGAAAAGCAAGCCCCAAATGCATGAATTTGCACGTGCCAATTTACAGGGGAAAGGAGAG
The DNA here is from genome assembly GCF_004798865.1 of Varanus komodoensis. NCBI lineage: Eukaryota > Metazoa > Chordata > Lepidosauria > Squamata > Varanidae > Varanus > Varanus komodoensis. The sequence continues at coordinate 778,856 of NW_025336587.1, read as the reverse complement.
CACTGGATTTCGGGGGGGGGGGGGGGCTTCAGGAAGGAAGGGGCCCTGGCTGCAAGTGGGATCATCAAGGCCCCCGTGCATTTCTTTTGCCTGCAAAAGGGTTGGGCAGGGGTCTCCCAGAGAGTTGAGGTTCAAATGAAAGATTCAGGGCTCATGGGCCAGCCCGACATTCCTCTGGTGTCGATGTTGGAACTAGAAGGAACAAAGCAACCCTGCCAAGATGCGAAGGTATTTGGTGAACGTATTTGCAGAGATTAATGAAATTGGCGGTGTTTATTGTGCCTTCATCCTGTGGCATATTTGGATGCTGTGGGGAAAAGTGAACACCACAGCTGAGAAGGACATTGAGTTGGTTCTTCCTTTAATTGCAAGCAAAATGGGGCGGGGAGTGGGGTGGGGGGAGCAAAGATATGGCAAACAGATTCGGGAAAGCTTGGTTAAGCTCTCACATCAATGAAAAGCCTCAGTTAATCCAAATGTAACAACAATGGCGTAGAAAAGTGGTACCTGGAATTTAATGTATTTATTTTAATATAATTTTTTAATAAAATTGACTCAGCTAACCAGAAATAGAAAAGACTGCTCAGATATTCTTCAGTGTTACATGGATAGATAATGGATTCGCTTTCTTTTATCCATGTAAGCAAGTCAACTTCCTGTACAATTTTATTGTATTGATTATTTGATACTTTTCTTCAGGTGGCGTAGATCAAAACCATAAAATGCATCACAACAAATCATAGCATAAAACTTTTAAAATAGAAAACTACAATGTCCAATCAAATTTCAAACCAAAATAAAACCTTTCAGCAGTACAGAGATTTAGAATACAGACATCAGTTTGAAAAACCAGAAACTGGAAGACTAAAATGCCTGAAAAAATAAGAAGGGCTTCATGCTGGCACCAAGAACACCACAACGCCAGCCAGAAGAGCCCCCTGGAAAGCTCACTGCACCACCAGGGTGCCACAACTGAGAAGGTCCTGCTTTTGTAGCAGCCTCCGACTTCACTTCTCAGTTATTCTGACCCCGATTCCTGAAAGTCATGATTAGCCACGGCTTTCCACATGGGAGGGCCTAAAACCTGGATCTCCGGGGTCCCAGGCCCGTACTCTAACCACTGGGACACACTGGCTCTCTGACTGTGGCCTAAAGTAAGAGAGACTCTGCCATGAATTTGGGGAAAAGGTAACGAAAGGGTCGAAAGCGATGGCCAATGTGTCCAAACGGCTCAGCTGTCACGCAACAGGTGTCTTGGCCAGAATGAGTGGAGGAAGGCTCCAGAGCCACGTGCGAGATACCTCCATAAGATTTGGAGGACCTGGGGCACGAACACATGGCTGGGCGATGCCAGCAGTGAGTGGCTGGGAAGAGATCCTGGTGACTGGCAAAACCCACTCATGTGGGGCTTCAAAATTATTTCCCACCAGGAAGTGACGGCATCAGCAAGCTGTCATGCCCAGAAGGCATTGGGTACCTGTAGCCAAACGCACACAAGATCGAGTCCCGTGGAGTGAGGAAAGAAGGGGGGAACTTGTCTGGGGTCTCCAAGGTTGGGCCCATGGGCTCCAATATGCCCAGGTTCACCTTCCTTGGCACCCAGCAGACGTCTGTCTGTCCTGCTTTTCTTGTTTCTTTTCAAAGTAGGATTCTGTCCTTCAGCACCATCTTGATATGGGTTTGGAAACTGATGGCCTTCCCATCAGCCATGGCTCTCCTTCCAAATTCCAGATGTGTCCCCTGGACCGAAAGGGTTGGGGACACCTGATCTAATCTGATGTGATCCAGGGTGGTGCAGCGGTTAAGAGGTCCGCCTGGTGCCATCGTTGTTTTTCGGAGCCAGGCTAAGACCTTTTTATTTAAAACTTATTTTAATTGCTAAATTACTGAATTAATTAGGATTTTAAAATTAGCCGAGAATGTACCAAGGATTTTTAAATGTTTTTTCTTTTAAATTGTTATATTACTATTATTTATGTATGCTTTTATGTATTCTTTGTGAGCCGCCCCAAGGCTTTGTTGCGATGGGGGCGGCACAGAAATGTTTTAAATAAATAAATAAGAGCATGGGACTGGGACTCAGATCAGGGTTCGAGTCCCCGCTCAGTCATGGAGCCAGCTGGGTGACTCTGGGCCAATCACAGACTCGTGGCCCAGCCTACCTCACAGGGTTGTTGTGGGGATAAAATTGAGAGCAGCAGCAGAATAATGCAAGCTACTTTGAGTTCTTTTAAAAAGGGGGGGAAAACAGGATATAAATCAAATAAATAAATCAAGCTTCAACCCAGGCTTCCTGGCTAGCCAGTCAAACCAAACGGGCTGCACCCAAAACACACCAGTTTAGCACCCAAGATTCTCACAACTTTATAGGAAATTTGTATAATTGACAAAGTCACAATGTGAAGCCATTCACACCTACATATCTGGATCCTTCTAACAGATTACAGTGCACATGCTAAGAATTGGTATTTGGAGTAAAGACTACACACTTAGTAGTGTGGATACTGCTTCTTCTTCCAAGAGTCTAGTTAGTAACAGAAACAAACAGTCATCTCCTGAGAATGACATTTCTCTTCCCTTTAGTGAATTTATTTCATTCCTCTTTAAAAGTCAGTTTTTCATCCAGAAACAGGCAATGAATTTTAAGACAATTCACAATTCTGGATGTCCCTGAACATGACAGGCCAAGCAAGTGTGAATCCGGCAAAAGACTTCAGAATTACACCACAGTGACACTGCTCTGTCATTTACATGAGATGTGAATTCTACACATGGTCCGACAGAAAGAAACCCCTACAACTCCCAGCATGCTCCAGCCAGAATTTGCATAGGCTGCATCAGATATGTACCTGTATATTAAAAATACTTCTAAACCACCTTTCAGTGAAGGAGCCTTCTAAGGTGGCTTCTAAAAATTGGGACAATAAAATTAAAAAGATTTAATACAGCAAAAATTATAAAACCTATAGAATAAGCAAAAAAAAAAAAAAGCTACAAATATTCATGGCTCCTGAGAGGTTCTCAGAAATTGAATTCAGTCCATGGATTGAAAGATGGCAGCCAAGAATCAAACAAGCAAGGCCAGTTCTGTGATCTGTAGGAAACACCAGCAAAAGCAGGTAAAAACATTCAGAACTACTGCTGCATCTGAAAATATAAGTAATCCATACATGTTAATAATTATTTAATATTAATATTTGATCATTCTGCAGGGAAGAACTGGAATTCAGTGGCACAGGTAGATGGAAGACTTGTATAAAAATTTTTCCTATGTAAACCAACCCTTTATTCAGAATCTTGAGGACTAGCATCTTATTCTACTTTTAGAGGAAGTGCTGTAGCTCAGGGAAACAGTGCATCCTGCCTGCCATGAGACCATCTCAACTATGTGGGCCTTGGTCACCAAACTGCTCTATTTGCAGTAAACCTCACAAATGTTTGTTGTTAAAAGTTTTTCTATGTGGTTTGATGTTCCTTGTTCCCATCTAGGACATTTCTGCTGAGAAGGGTGGTAATTGAAGTTGAGGACGGGAACTTTCATTGCCTAGAGAGACAAAGCATTTACGTGTACAAGCTTTGCAGCCAACTAGAAAAGCAAAATGAGAAAGCAAATCAGTACCGTTCCAATTCTGGGTTGAACTAGAGAGAGCCCGTTGCTAAGGCTTCACTATGGCAATTATTAATTGGGATCTTTTTCTTTCATAAAAAAGCAGCTCAGGTATCATTTGTGATGGGCTCCAAAGGAGACGAGAACAGAATTCAACGTGACACATCCTAAACAATTCAGGTGTGAGATGAAATGCAATTCTGGTTTTAGAAACCCATGTCTGTGGCCGAGGAGTTCTAAAGAATTCTTTTGATCAATTTTGATCAAAGCGGGCAGCATGCCAAGACTGGAGAGAGAAGGCACCGAGCAAAACTGGAACCTGAATTTTTATACACACACTCTCACACACACGCCTTCCATTTTTAAAGTGCTTGGAGAAATCAAGCAATTATCCATCTCTACCTTTGTTTTGTAACTATCAGGAAAAGATGTAGGCACAGGGAAGGAAGGAAGGAAGGAAGGAAGGAAGGAAGGAAGGAAGGAAGGAGGGAAAAAATGTCCTTATCTTCTCATTATAATCCACCCGATGCAGCTAACTGGACTGACAAAAAGAGGTACATTTTCAGATGGTGAGCGGTCAGTGACAAGGTGTGAGGATAAAGGGAGGGGTAAATTTTATTGAAAAAAATTGACCCCTGCGAAATATGCTCATCTCTGTCAGTGACAATTTGGAGGGTGGTGCTGTTAAGAGGGGTGCATTTCCCATGTTTGGAGGGAGAGCAGGAATGGCTGCCCTCACCCTGAGTTGGCTTTGCAATGCTGTCATTGTGAACTGGCTATATTATGTTTTCATGTTCTCATACTTGCTATTAAGTTTTGAATTGCTGTATGGCAGAAGCAGGAAGAACTACCTTCTTCATTTTTTCTTCTAAAGTGTCAAAATGTACATCTTTTTAAAAATAGAGAAATATTAGCTTGCTCAATTCACTGCCCGGTATTTTTTATTGCAAGGATTTCTACTGATTTTTTTAAACAGCTGAATGGGGCAACAAATCCACATTTGCAATCCAACTGCAACACGGAAGCAACCAAACCCATATTGCCCAATTCCAATTTTATAAATGCTTCTGGCTTTCTCTCTAGATAGAGACATATGCCCAGTGCTTCCTCCGGAGCATCATTTTGATATATCCAAACAAAAGATGTTTCTGAGGGACAGCTGAGACACAGAGAACTGATGCTTTCTGACACCTGTCTGGCCATCCTTGATATCATTTGATATGATATCTTATGATTTTATTAAGGGTCGGCACCAGGCTTGTGGGAGAAGGTGAACAGCTGAAGGGGGGGGTGCAAAGATGCTTCAAGGCACACAGAAATGAGATGGGGAGAGGATTCAAGCAAGAAAAAGGAGGCTGGGGAAACAGGGCTGCCTAGGACACGCTCCTTCCTTCCAACCCTGGCTGAGCTATTTGATATCACAGGATGCTCAGCAGTATTTTAAATACTCCACTTGTCCAGTAGGATCCGTGTCGCTGACAAATCTAGGCAGTGGATTGCTTGTTTGTTTGTTCTGGACAGGCTGGAAAAGATGGAACTGAGGCAAGCACTGGGGTGCGAGGTGCCTTCCCATCTTCTCCACACCTGAGCTGCACAAAGAGGATAGATGAGAGAATCGTTTGTATGCATGTCCAGCTGGTCTTGGAGCAGACAGATGAAAAATACTCTACATAAAGCTTAAATAAAAAATTGGGATTTCTGTGCTTGCAGTGCGCTTTCCCCTGCTGCGACCCAGCCCCTGAAAATGTTCGTCACTCAGGCTCCAGTGTGAGCGGCAGTGCGGTGTGTTCATGCAGGTTGAACGGCTCAGGTTGGTCTCAGCAGCCGCACCGAAAAAGCAACGTGGTCGAGTCAGTGCAGCTGCTGCTCCAACACGGCTATGCACAAAACAGCACGAAACAGCGCATGACTTCAAGATTCATGGGACTTGGGGTATTCATGGGGCAATCCCACAGATGTTTCGACAGGGGGAAAGGCCCTACAACTTCCAGCATACCCAGGAGTGCACCCTTTGTTGAGTTTTCCTCGCAGACCCTTTCTTGCACATTACCAAGAACACACTCTTGGATTCTCACCTCTCACTTGTGCGTTGCAGGACAGGATGCATGACGGGCAGCCTCAGAGGAGAGAGGCGCTGCTCATTACAGCCATTGCGTGGAAGTCTGCTGGACTCCCGAGTGGCTACGGATGACCTCTTGGCAGTCCAGCTTGCTGGAGAAGGAAGACTTTTAAGTTAACGGCATGCGTCATGCAAGGCGGCACGGAGCCAACCGGGAGGAAAGCCAAGCTGGAGAGGGCTCCCCACAGGCTATGCACACCAGCCGCCATCTTGGCAATACAGGCCACGCTTCCCTGTGCCATCTGGAGGCCTGGTTTTTCGTCCTATTGCTCCCTGGCACGCACAGTGAGAGATGCCCTTTTGCCCTCGACGACGCCACACCGTTAACTTCCATCGTTAGGCCTCGGAAGTATGCTATCGACCAGCAGTGATTTAGCTGAGGGACTAACAGCGCTAGAAGACCCTTGCCGGCAGTCCTGGGGAGGCACTGCCAGTCAGAGTATGTGGTATTTAGTTGGATGAATCGACAGTCTATAGAGCAGCTGCCAACACTCCTCCTTACACCTTTAGAATCATGAGGACTAGAATATTTTCATTCCCAGGTAAAGGACCACAGCTCAGCAGCAGAGTGCCTGCTTTTCCTGCCAAGTGTCCCAGGTGAAACCCCAAAAGGGCAGGTGATGGATGGCCCCGTCATTTCCATCTCTTCTTGCTACTATCTGTGCTGCTCAAGGCTGGTGGGTAACAATACCGAAAGAGGAGGACCCCTGATCTGGTCTGCTATGCAATCACTTCCAATGACCCTAGTTATGTGGCTGATGCAGATTAACTGCACGCTGCATGCAAATGCCCACGATGAAGTCCTGACTTTAATTTTCCATTATTGTTGTGATTATTCCAGCACAATGTGCTGATTTTGAGCTAGGCAGACATGCCCTTTCCCTGGACAACAATCTCTGTTCTGCACCACAAGCCTTTTTCACACTGCTGTCAGCCCCAAGTGCCCTGCAGACATTCTGGGTCACAACTCCAAAGATTCCTGACCTTTGGCCATACCCCCCGGGGCAGAGGGAATTTGCCCTCCAGAACACCCAGAAGGCATTTGGAAACTGATGCATCCACTTCTTCTGCTTCCAGCCTTCCTCACTGGGTTGGCATCCAGGAGGGCTGTTTTGCAGGGCCAGGAAGACACACATAAAAACATAACGTGCAAATTGTCCCTTCAGAGATTTAAAATGTCAGGTGGCTGGGGCATGCTGGGAATTGTAGGCCTTTTTCTTACACTGGCTGGTGCATGCTGAGATCTATAGGCCTTTTTCGGTCTAAAGACACATGAGGTTCCACCCTTTATATACTAACAAAGATGCCATGGAACATGCATGGGGAAAGTCACTTTGCACTGGCTCAGAGGCACATATCCGCAGGATCCAGTTGGGAAGGGGAGGGAAAAAGATTCTGGGACCATGACTTACATGTAGCAATCTGCCCACTGTCCTCTTAATGAAGACCTTCCGTTCTTCCAAATGTTAATTAACAGCGATAGCAGCAGAATCAATAAATAACAGGTCCCGGTAACTTTGCCCCCCCCCCCCCCGAGAATCAATAGAGCTCAGGAGAGAGAAAAAGGTCATTGCATGACCCCCCTTTCCTAGCTTATTTTGTTTGTGTATTAGTTACATCCTACCTTTTTCTTTTTTGAAGAACTCAAAGCAACTTACAGCATTCTTCTCCTCCTGCTCGCGTTCTTAGCCCCACAACAACAGCCCTGTGAGGGGGGCTGGGCCAAGAGTCTGTGACTGGCCCAAGCTGCTGAGTTGGCTCCAGAACCCAGGTCGTCTGAGCCCAAACCCATGCTCTTAACCACTACACCATGCTGTCTCTCAAGTACGCAACGCGTGGCACTCTGTCCAGCCTGCGTGTCCCCAGTGGGGAGCCCTCCAGGCATAATAGCTCAGACAACAACTCTCAGCTTCCCTGAGCCAGTCAAATCAGGACTGCTGAGGGCCGGTTGGACCTTTGGATCTCCCATGGGTACACACTATCCCTGCATGTAGAAACAAAGCTTACCAGCAGGCAGCAAATTTAACTAGTGCTTCTCTCTGAGGAGGCATATCAATTTCAATGGGTCTTTCTTCTGGATATGCGAGTCAAGGACTACAGCCTCAAAACCATAGCAAAAACTTCCCCAGAGCCATGCACAAGCGTTATCTTGAATTACAACACATATCATCCCCAACCACTGGCCATGCTGACTGCACACTGGTGGGAGCCATGCTCCAAAACCTCTGGCAAGCACTGGGTTAGAAAAGGAAATACAGTGCAGGGGTGTGGAACCTTGTGAAATCTGAGGGCCAAGTTCAATTCCAAAATGGTAAATTCCAAATTCAATTCCAAAATGGGTGGGGCCAGGTTTTTTAAAGATAGCATATTCTAGGATAAGGTTCATAATGTCAGGATCCTTTCAGATTTACTGATTATTTGCAAGATTAAAATACATGGAACAAACACAGAAGCAGGACTTTAGTGAGCTCAGAAACTTACTGAGAACTAGTGGTTTCAATACAGGTGAAAAGCTATCACTATACCTGTCAGCAGCACAGCCAGCATGTTCTGCACCAGCGGCGGTTCCTGAACAGCCTTCCATCACAGCCCCAACCCAGGTGATTCTCTGCAACTTATCCCATTTGAACATACTGAACCTTTGGGTTTCAGGGTGAGTTATTCATGTTTTGATTTCTTTATTAAAAAGCAACACTCATCAGCGTGTAGGGCACTCCGGTTCTCCGCAGAAAGAAAAACGAAAATGACACACACCACAGCATAAAGAAAGATAGTCTGTTTAAAAGAGAAGCCGGTGGGAAAATAACAAGCCAGCACCTACCTCGTGCCAACCACAGCCAGGCACAAAATTACGAGAGAGGAGAGAAACGTGGAAAGAGAAAAGCCTGCAAGAATGTGGCTGGTGACAATCAGAAAACAAGCCCAGCTTGAGAATAAATATTGATCTGACAGACATCAAGATGCAGGCCCGGAGAATTAATGATGTGGAGCTGGAGCGCTTTGGCACTCTGTGGTGATCCAGAAGCTGAATTGGGAGGGCGGGAGAGAGGAGAGAAATAATGCCGTTTGGACGGGCAGGTTGAATGCGGGAAAATACAAGCAGGCCCCCATGCCAAAGAAGCACAATGCAGAGCCATTTTGGAGAGCGCGTCTCCCTGCTTTCCAGGGCACACCTAATGAGCAAAAGTGTGGCTGCTACAACAGGCCTGCCAAATTGTTTGCCCATCTAGCCAGCGGCTCTGGCTGGAATCAGCACCTTATTTCTGCTCCAAAACTGCTTGGATCGTACCTACACAGGTAAATTCCTAGTTGTCTTGTGGGAATACCTGATTCAGTTTTAGTGCTTGGTGAGGCAGGATGAAATGGAGGGCAGGAAGAGGGTTATCTAAGCTGATGTGGGTTCCTTGAAGGGAAAAGGCTAGGCTATAAATAGAATAAATAAAACAATTTATATCCTACTTTCCCTCCATCCAGCCAGACTGCAAAAAGCTTTAAAAATAAATGCAAATAAAATGACACATCCCTTTAATGTACCCTCCCAATGACCTTCATAATTTAAGAAATTAAAATGTGACATTTGGCATGCATTATTTTCAAGACTTATATCCCTTGCATAGCTGGTATGGAGTCTGTGCTGTGATGAGCAATAAAACATATAATTAGGCAAAGGAATAAAAAAGGCATTTGAAACAAAATCAATACAAACCATGGCTAGTTTGTTCAGGAAGGTTTCCTGGAATGAAAGTGGTTTGAGGAGGGGCCGGAAATCGCAGAGAACTGGGTGATGGTCTGACCTTCAGAGACGCAGAGTTTCCAAGCCATGCATTATGTCCTCACAACAAGGGGGGGCGGGTAGGCTGGGAGATAACGACTGGGCCCAAGGTCATAGTCCTGTGGGGATTTGGGCCATCGAGATCTGCTTCCGTCAGCCCAAGGCTGGCCTGCCTGTAGTTTAAGCACCAAGCCCGGGTCTGGCGTGGGTGTGCTCCACCTCCGGCACCTGATGTTGCTTCCAGAGCCCACGGCTGCAGTCCAGCCTGAGGACGGCATGATCCTGTGACAACGCCAAGGCAGAAGGGCAGATCCGGGGCCTTGTTCTTGGGCCTGGCCAGTCCTGAAGCTCTGCACGACCAGCCGATCACAGACATGGAAGAGGGCTTTGCGACCTGAGCGGCCCAGTCCTGCTGAGGCCAGCCCTGCCTGGCATGGCAAAGGCCCATGAGGCGTGCAAAGTCCTCCTGCCATGGACTGGGATCCCCCCAGGTCAGGTTCCTTCCTCACCTGGGAAGACCTGAAGCCATTTTGTGGAGCAGTCTTGGACAACACCTCCCGTCATCACGGCCAAATATTGGTGGATGGAAATCGTTGGTTTGGATGACAAGCTTCCCACCCACAACAGATATTGAGGCTGGGAAGTATGACATGTTTGATCAGGACTGGGGAGATCTACCTCACAGGGCTGTTATGAGGATAAAATTGGGTGGAGGGAAAAGAACCATGTGCTGCAGGGTGGGCATCCTTGGGGAAGCTGGGGGCTACATTTAACCCTGAGCCTCCTTGTCCTCTGTGCAAGCTACATTCCTGCAGGTGCGGTGGTGTCAGCAAAGAATGACCCTGGATCATTTAAAAGGTGAAATTTTACGTGAAAGCAAGCAACCATAGTGCTTTTAAGGATTTGCAGCAGTGGGTTACCATATTCGTCAGCAAACTGGCGATTTTCTTCTTCTTTGGCTGCAGGGCAGTGTTGCAAAGCCCGTTTTGGTGGTGTGGTGCCGGCTGACAGGCAAGAGCCATATCTATGATATCTGCCACCCTCACACTTCACGAATACGCAAAATAAGAATGGGTCCTGCCCAAAATCACTGAACGTCTAGCACAAAACTAGAAGACTAGATTTGGGGAGGAGAAGAAACCCAAGGCACGGGACAAGGAAAAGCCAGCAGGCCTTAAATGTAACTGGCAGCAGGGGCCAGAAGGTTTCTGGAACATTCCAGACTAATTATTTTTACAAGCGGCCTCCCTGCTACATGGTCTGGCTTTGGTCAAGGAAGAAGAGCAGAGCTGCTCTGTCAAAGTCTCATTCTTCTTTCCCCTCCTTTTCCCATGTACAGGTTTCTCCTGTGGTTCCAGCCATGCAGGAGAGCTCGCCCTGGGACATACACAGGCAGGCTGTACCTGGCCATTTTCAAAACAGGCCTTAGAGATTTATATGCTCTAGTCTGCTTTTGCAAGAACAGAGACCTCTCTTCCCTTAACAAACTGGGAAATTTCTTTAAAGAAATGGCTTCATTCTTGGCTCTTCCATCCGCCCATCCCACTGCTTGAGGCTGAAGCTTGTTTTAAATAATGTAGAAACAGGTGGTGTTGGTGTTGTTATTGTTACATGGCATTTATCTCCTGTCTTTTTTTTCTTTTGTGAGGCACAAGATAGGAACATTTGAGGATTTTGTTTAGTCCACGTATTCAAACAATCTGACCCAATTTGCTCTTCTCAGAGCGATGCATGGATTAGAATGCAGACAAGCTTCCATTTTATGCCCTTCTCCAGATTTTGCAATACCCCTCTTCCTTCAAAAAGGTGCCACCATGTATAAAAATGTCTACTTTAGAGTAACAAGCCTGTAAAAATAGCTGTGTTGAAAAAAAGGAATGTTCTTTCATTCTTTGATTGACATGGAAATCTGTTATTATGCATTTATGCATGCAAGTAAAATTATACAGAGCATCCGTTCCTCGTATGTATGTAACAAACGGGAAGGATAACGGCTTTCCTGCGCTGTTGCTACCTCGAGCAAACCCTGCTGTGTTTGCAGCAGAAAGGTGCACGCTGAGAGCCGCTGGGCTGCTGCCGGAACAGCCTGTGGAGTTTAGTGGGGCTTCCCCTTCCTCCCCGCAACCCAGCTGGTCAAGTCTGTGTGCGCACATCTGTGTGTGTGCGTGTGTGCGCGCAGCGCGCATGTGGGCAGAAGGGGAATCGGAAACTACGAGATCCAAGGGATCTGAATACTGGCTAAGTTAAGGCCACTTTGATTTTATTATTTATTCATTTATTAAAAGCTTTTCTAACCCGTCCACTACGGATGTCTCTGGACGGAGAACAAAAAATGAGCAAAATCAAACAAACCCCACAGCATCCGACAATTAATATACTAAAACCCCAGGTAAACTCAATTAAACATCAAAATAGAGGGAAAATAAAAAGGGTTTTGCCTGACGCCAAAAAGGATATAATGTCGGCGCCAGGCAAACCTCTCTGGGGAGCACATTCCAGTCGTTTTAATGGGTTTACATTAATTAAGACCAAGTCTGGATACAGTTCAACGCCAAAGCAGGTAATTTTCAGTGGCAGGCTTAGAGCATGGTGCCCTGACTTTCAGTTTCCATGCTGTGGCAAAGCTTGCTGGACCAGTTACCAGCCATCACCAGTGCCTTCCTTGCAGGGTTGTTATGTGGGCAGGAGAGTCATGGATCAAGCAGTGGTTCTCCCAGATCTGGGACAGAGGAGGTTCCCCCCCCACTGCCTGCTCCCTGATCCTGCTGGCAGGATACACTGGATCTGCATTCAAAGCAGATCTTCTTCTTCCACGGAGCTACAGTTATGCCCCATGGCAGCTGGGGATGGGGAAGAATTATACGCCACGCTGCATCGCTCGGAAGAAACTCTGACGAAAACATAGTTACTCAAAGCAAACACCCCCAGCGGGTCCTGGCTGCAGCACACAGAATACCAAACGTGCACAAACACAGAATCTACAAATTAATTAAGCAATTAAAACACATAAATGTGTGAGAAGTCTTGTCGGTTTGCAAAAACAGGAGAGGGAGGGAGGGGGTGAGGGTGATGGGGGGAGAGAAGGGACCCCACCACCATGGTACCTCGAGCGGCTAATTTTTCTTTTACTTAGTAGCCCATAAAAAAATAATCTCACGCCAAAGGCACTGAGATGCCTTGGCAGGGATAAAGCATCAAGCATTTGCAGTGGCTTATCGGAACAAAAAGGTGCCTTTGGGGACACATCCATCACTAGAAATCAAGAGTGGAGAGAACTCATAACAGTTAAAAAAAATACGAACAAGACACAGATGAAAGATTCCCTCGGGAGCCAAGGTGCACGGGAAGCCCTGCCTTCCTCCTGGGAGCCTCCATCCATGCCAGACTTCCGAGACCCACAGGGCTCTGAAGGACACAGGCGCTGATCCATTACTGAAGGGGCTTTGCTTCCCCAGAGTGTTGGGGATCGCCTGGCCGGGCTGCAGAGACCAGGGCCCTGAAGCCAGCCTGCAGACAAGGGTTTGGGGCCTTGTGGCCGAGAGACCCATGCTCCCTGGAAGAGGGAGTGGGCCTCCCCTGTTTGATTCTGCCCCACGCCAGCAGGAGGAGCTGGTGTCCCTGAGTCGCAGCCTTTTGGCTCAGCCCTACTTCTTCCCACACTGCGCCCTGTTAATATTATTTTCTTCACTGACTGAATTAGTAGGTGAGCAGCCAACTTGAACATCCCCTTATCTGGGCACAGGGTTCGGCGTCGAGGATTTGCATAATTTTAATCTTTTCCACCAATGAGCATGAAAAGCCCCTCTACTTTCCCCAGTACTTTATCTTCAATTTGTGCTCCAAACAGCCCCAGTGGCTTTGGGGCTGCTTATTCATACAGAGAGCCCTGGGGATGGGAGGCACAGAGGCGTACAGCCCTTGCCTTGTCCACAGAAGGGGCCGCATTCGAATCCTGGCATCGGCAGGTAGGGCTGGAAAAGACCCTGCCGGAACCCTGGAGAGTGGCTGCCAGCCACTTTTATATGGAACGCTGAGGGAGCCGTTCCTTCTGGTCAGCTTCCTATGTTCCTATTTCTACTGGACCTTTACTCATGCACCATGAGGACTAGAAACTTTTTACCTGTAGCTCAGATACAGAGCCCCTAATTGGCTGATGTTCTCATTTTGAACAAGGTAGCTTCTGGCTGCTTTGGGAGAGCAACCAAAGCAGCCAGGTGCCACTGAAGGTAATTTGGAAAAAAAAGGAAGGCACTTTTGCAAGCGAAGAAGAAGAAGAAGAAGAAGAAGAAGAAGAAGAAGAAGAAGAAGAAGAAGTCCCTCTCTCTCACATGCACTGTGTACTGTTGTTCTGGGCACCACTGCCTGGCTGGTGTTTTGCCTTCCTCCCAAGCACCCAGGACAAAGGTTTTCAAACTAAAAGCCTTTATTTTGTTCAAGGTGACCAGAACAGCCCTGCTGAAGTCCTTAAGGAAGGCAACAAGCAGGATTAGCATGCTGGACCATGGGGGGAACTGCTCAGTGCTCAGCTGCAGCTTCCCAAAAGCACAAACCCGCCCTCAGGGCGGCTGCTGCTATGAAGGGCCAAAGCGTGGAGCATCCGAAGGTCCCCACTTGGTCCACCCGCTAACCCTGGGACCCTCCGTAGCAGTTTCTCGCTAAACTTCCCGTGGAATGTGAAACTGTCTGATTCTCAGCTGGCTTCTCCCCGGGTCTTTGGGCTTGGCATTTCAGCTGCGGATTCAAATCCCTCCACTCCATCCAAGTCAGAATCTGGTCCCCCTGTCTTTGAAGGCTCTTATACAGGAGGAGTGGGTCCAAGCTCTGTCCAATCCGTTCAGAAGGATTTTGACAAACTGGGATGTTTCTAGAGGGATGTGTGCCATCAAGCGTCTTGGGCGAGTTCAGCCTGGAGAAGAGATGATGCAAAGGGAGGTGATGCCTGCTGTGAAGGATGGCTGGGAGAACTGGATGGACCCAGGGTCCATGCAGACCAGCAACCTCTTCCCACAGGGCCAACCAGCTGCCCACGGGTGATCCACAAAAAGGGGTCCTCCCGCCCATGCTCCCCAGCAAATAGCAGGCATACTGCCTCCGACCTGGGGAACGTCAGCTCATGCGCCACGTCTGCCCCCCAGGAGTGCCCCATAAGGCCCTGCCTCTCCTGCTGGTCCCTTTCTCTTTCCCTCACCAACTGCGGGAAAGTCTGCAGGCCTCTGGGCCATTTTTTCTCCATCCCAAAACCTTGAAACGCCTCCCAAAGGGCTAAGTACAGCCAGAAAGAACTTCTTTTGGCCCCCAAACCTCGGCTTTTGCGCCTGCCTCGTGTCCACCACTGGAACGCCGTCCCTCAGCCCTGCTCTGAATTGAAATTTGGCCCTCCAGCTGAAAGCAGATCCCAATCCTTGATGCAGACACAGGCCCGAATAAATTCCTTTTCTTTTCTACCAGGGCAGGTGTTCAACTGATGGTTCAAACAATAAGGGAAAAAAATAGGAACATGTCCAGAAAAAACTCATGTCTGTAGGAGCGATTCCTCTTGGGACAGACTGAGGGACCGGCATGGGTAGGGATTGTATCCTGGGGGACTCGCATGATCCGTGAGTTCCTCCCACCCCTTGAACTGTTGGTCCCCCACACAGAGAGCTTTTAAATGTGCTCCTTCCCATTTCACCGCCCCGGATGTGGCCCCGAAGTGGTCCCCCACCACACCAGTCCTGGCAGGATCCACACTCGAAACATAAAAAGGTGGTAAACCACATTTGGAATGGCTTGTGTGGGGCATGGGGGTGAGAATAAGCTTTGGATTCTTGCCATAATCCACAAGTTTCTTTTCTGGCTCTGCCCACTGATTTTTTCCAGAAGGTTCTCTGCCCCCAGGGTGCCAAAACCAGGGATTTGGGCCGGTACTACAGCACCTCCCATGAAGATGGGCAGAAAGTGGTATCGCAGCTCCCAAACAAGCTGAGAGCAAAGGAGACACTGAGGTCCCACGGCTTCCTTCCGCCATTTGGATGAGACCCAAGTGGATTTTCGCTTACCTCAAGCTTCCCCCTTTGGGTGCTGGTCTAACCCCTCGTAACCGGGAGCTGCACAGCAAGGGGCTGGACAGGACTCCTGCCTGCAAAAGTTTGCTTCCAAATTGTCTAGCCTCAGCAGGAGCCCAGGTCTCCGGGACAAGGACAATAGGGAGCCGCTGGTTCCTGCACAGAAGGGGAAAGCAGAAGTGTACCCGTCAGCAGGCCGACGGGAGTGGAGCGGTGCTTATTTTAAGCTGGTGGAGGTTTGATTTCTTTGTTTCTGCTCGATTCCACCAGCCCTTCCCAGATTCCAGGTTTCTGCAGCCTGGCCTCTCCTCCACCCCCATTACCAGCTAATCTACACCCTGAGGTACAATTACTTTCCCATACGTTCCCCTTTTATGCTCCAGAAACCGTATAATTTTCCTAGGCCAGAAACATAATTAAAAAGCAAGAGTCCAGAGCTTCCAGGAACCGCATTCCTCTCCTCTCTGGCCCCCAGCTGACCCGCTGCTCTGGCCATCGCCCTGTGATCTCCTCCTTCAACCTTGCTAAAAATACAACCCTTGGATGGCAGCACAGACCTGGCAGAGGAGCCTCGTGCCAAGACCGAAAGAACGCAAGAGAAGGAGGAAGAAATCACAGGGTGTAACTGTGACAGAAGTGGCCTCCGCCCCGGACTCCAAAATAGACTGACCTGGGTCAGCCCCCCACAAGCCCTGCCAGATGATCTGGACTACAACTCCCATCACCAGCCAGACAGCATGGCCACTGCCCAAGACTACAGATCCCATTGGCACCCAGCCAGCATGCCTGGCATTGGGGATGATGGGTGTTGTGATGGAAAATGTCAGGAGTTCTTGGCTGCCCAAGGGGATGCATAGAGAAGGAGAACATGGCCACCCATCGCACCCAACCTGCTTCCTGGAAATTTCCTCCTCCGGGTTTCCAGGTCTGTTCTCTGTGGCAATGGAGAACAACTCTGTTCCATCTTCCGCGTGACGGCCTCTCAGACATTTGAAGGCTGCTGTTTCTCTTCCCCGTAATCCTCACTTTCACCAGCTAAACACACTCAGTTCCTCCGATTGTTCCTCGTAGCCCAGAGTCCTCAAGCAACAAGCCAGGAGTACATCACGGTGGGTGCTCGGGTCCCACCGGCTTTGTTCCTGCAGCATGTCTTCCGAGCAGCAACAGTGAACAGGGAACCGAAGCCCAATCTCCCTGGCTGGCCTGCCTCGTAGGATAGTGGTTCTAACTGGCTTGAATACCGGCATCCCGAAGGCTCCTTGTCTACAGACCCCCAAACTGCTGTACAAATTGATGCAAATCCTGTGATTCAGCCAACATCCCATGCTCGCCACCCCCAAGTCCACACCCTTGCCTGGCAGGTTAGGGTTAGGTCTACTCTGCCACTGCTCCCCTGGGGCAACACCATCCTATGACTGGCATTCTCCAGGTGGTATTCAGCACATTAAACATGCTGTAAAACTGAGATGGAAAACAGTACAGAATAAAGCCAAGACAAAAACAGAGAATTCCTCTTTTGCTTTTGTAACTCCTTGGCCACCTCGGAGGCTCTGAGAGACACCTGGGTGCTCCTGATGCTCGGAGCAAGTGAGCTGGCAAGGTCGAGTAGCTGCATCCAACTGCACGGAGTGCTCAACTCCGCCAACCACAATAACATTCGAGACAAAACGGCTATGAAAACGGAAGCGCAAATCAATTCAAAAATGCATCAATAACGGAACGGCCAAACAGCGCTTACCAGTGAAAACCCACTGCGCAAACGATGCCCTCGGAAAGGCCAGCTGGAAGGAACCCCTTCCCGCTTGCTGGAGCAAGGACTGCAGAGATGCAGCAAGCCGGAACGCCGCAGCGACAGCAGGACGGAGGCTGCCCACCAGGGCTGGAGCCGCACGTCTTTCCCTTGGAGCCCTGACTCTCTACAGCTGCTCTTTCTCTACAGGCTACACATCTGCTCAGTCAGCCTGGCTACAGCCCTGTGAGGTAGGCCGGCTGGCGCCCCAGAGTTTTGGAAGCCCCTCGGCCCCATCACCCTGCTGTCTGCTGGCACTTGCTGTAATGAAAGGGCCCCCGCCCCAAGGAACTGCTGCAGCAGAGCCTCCTGGAGCAGGCATGTTTCACTTCCCCTCCTTTGAATCTTTCTGCCTGAGGTTCCTCCTGAAATCAGACGCACACCTGCTTCCTGACCAGGCATCCCTTTCTACAAACTGGGGCGTCCTTCGGAGACGGTCTTTGAAAACACACAGAGTCTGGAGCATGAGCAAACGCCTGAGCTCAACCTTTGGAGGGCCCAGTGCTGCTTCTGCTGCTGGGTGCACCCACCAAGAAGGCCCTCTGGTGGCAGCAGGATGGAGAGAGGGGACTCTCCTAAGCCCATGAAGGAGGGAAGGCAGGCCAGTGGTGGGTGCAGATGGCTGTCCCATGCAGGACACGTCACTTCTGGCTAAAGGTCATAATTCCCAGGAATCTGACCTGACCAGGACGCTTTGTAACCAGGCAGAGATGTTGCCAACAGCCACCTGGTCTGACACCCTATGCCATCGACGCCACACTGTCCTCCCGTAGTTACAACACTGGCGCATTTGCACCTCTTCCATTTCTATTAAATTTGGCCCCAGCCTCCCTCCGAGAAGAGAGAGCGCACACAGGGATCCCACTGAAGATGCCACGGCTGCATCATTCCACAAAGTGCACACACGGAGCGTGCCTACATAACATTTCCCCCGCTCGATGTTCATGAACGTGGACTGGGAGGAAAGTCCTACAAAGCCATCAGGCACAGTGCAAGCTACGGCAGCGGAGAACTCAGCCTAAAGCTGCTGTTTCCACAGCAGCTTCTGGCAACATCATCACCCTGCCCGAAATTGGCATGTGGGCCCTTCGTGCCAACTTGAAGCACACTTGCCTCCGAGCTACCACGAAGGGGAGAGGAACACGAGTGCACAGGTCTGCCCGACCCACGGAGGACGTGCAGGTGAAGCCACTGCCACATCGGCAACACTGCGGCTGCCCGCCACCCCGTCCTCCCCCTTGGTCTTCCCCTGCGCCTGTTCCTCCCGCTTCCCCTCTGCGGCCAGACGGCGGGGATCTGCACAGGCATGTGGAGAAGGGAGCGCTGTGCCGAGATCCTCGGGACGCAGCAGCTGCACTGGGCGCTTTCCAGCCAATCCTCCGAGCTGGCGCTGGCCCCGCTCGCTTCAGCTGCCACTGCTCCTTTCCAGGAGAGAAGATTCTGCCCAAGCTGTTACCCAAGAGCGTCTCTGCTCCACTCTGCCTGCAGGCCTGGCCCTCGCATTAAAACCTCTGACTGCCTCCATCTGGAGACTTCGGGGGACAGGCCACAGCCGTGGACGGCCAGGCAAGCAGGCAGGCAGGCAGGCAGGCAGGGAGAAATCATCTGCTTCCCAGCCCTCACATGCCGACCAACACCAGTCCTCCGCTCTCCCCGTTTCCGGCTGCCTTCCCCTCGGAAATCCCTCCTCGCTCATGGCAGGAGAGGGCCGAGAAGCCTTCAGAAAGTTGTCGGCTGCCCGAGGAACGGTGCCGAGGAGTGAGCTATAAATACGGCTACACGCTCCCTCTAAAAGCAAAACCGTGTGCCCTTTTCAATTGAGCTGCGGCAGGTGCGGGGGCCGGGGGAAGGCACTTCACTCTGTGGTCACCCCGCCTGGCCAGGTGGGTGAGCGTGCACCGTGCTGCCTCCCCACAGCCTCACCCCGGTGCGCCTGGCCAGAGAGGGCAGCTGGAGAGGGAATGCCAGCTGGGCTTAGGGGGCGGCCATGGGCTGTTGGCCCCCCACAGTCATGGGGGGCAGGAGAAGAGCAGAGAAAGCTGCCCGAGAGGAACACCCACCTCCGGGGCCGGCCCAGACTTGCTGCAGTTGAAAGCCAGCCTCGTTCTGAACGCTCGCGTGGGTGGAGGATTTTAACAACATTTTTAAAGAGCGTGTTGTGTGTGTGGCGGTGGCGGCTGGGGGAGAAACACATACCCCGGAGGGCTGAAAAGCAACCTGAGCTCTGACTAACAAGTCGGAACAAGCGGAGTGTTTTCCATCGCTCCCGGGGAGTGGAGACTGGAGAATCAGGCCAGCAACATGAGATGGATCCCTCTTCCTCTTCGAGGAGAGCGACTGCAGAGCAGGGCCTCGGGATGAGTCCACGCAGGGGCTTCCTTGGCAAGCTGCTGAGCCTTCTGCTCCCAACAGGGGACAGTCAGGTGCTTCCAGTTTCCCAATTTTGCAGGGAGTGATTCTGTTTGGGTTGTGATGCTTCTTCCCTTGTTTGGTTTCACCTTCAATGAGAGCCAGTGCAGTGTAATGGTTAAGAACGCAGGTCTGGGACTTGGGTGATTCCAGTTCCAGTCCCTGCTCAGCCATGGAGCCAACGGGGGACTTTGGGCCAGTCACTGGCCCTCAGCCCAACCTACCTCACAGGGTTGTTGCTGTGGGGATAAAATGGAGAAGAGGAAGAGACTCATGCAATCTGCCTTGAATTTCTTGAGATGTAATAAGGAGGAATATGAATGTAACATGCAAATAAATAATAAATACCTCAAAAGGCTGTCGTGAGGAGAAGATGGAGAAGAGGAAGAGGATGAGAATCTTGAGTTCCTTGGAAGAAAAATGGTGGGATAGGAATATAATAAATAAATTCACAGAACTGATTTTTTTAAATCATTGGGTGATTTGGGGTTAATCCCTTACTTGTAGCCTAGCCAACCTCACAGGGTTGTTGTGAGGATCAAATGGAGAAGACAAGTGCTGCCTTGGCATCCTTGCAAGCGTGAAAAAAGGTAGAAGGTAAATGTAATAATAGAAATAATATGCATAGCAGTCGGCAGAAACCCTTCCTGCACTGAGGTCACATAACCCATCCTAATCTGAAAAGACGTTTTGCACATTTGCATAGGAACACAGTGCAGCATCCAGCTACAGGTATCGCATCTGGCAGCTGTCAGTTCCACCATCTAATTCAGAAGAGGGCTGTCTCTCTTTGGCTGACTGCAGCTGAACACCAAGGTTTGGTCTACCTCGATTCGGATTCCAGGGCTAGTCCCACTTAGAGTAGACCCACTGAAATGAGTGGGGCTAAAGTTCGATCCCATTCATGCCTGTGGGTCTATCCAATATTCATGCTGCACAGAATGCTAGAGCTACAAATGCCAGGCCCAATCTGTGTCACTGCGACACAAGAGGAGACTTCCCATCCATTCCTTTCTAGCCTGTCTGTTCCTCAAGGACAAGGGCTGTACCATAACCCTGTGGGGTGGATGAAGCCACGGAGCTGCTCGTCTGCATGGTTCAGTGGAGAGGTCAACTCCAGTCGCCTTGGTCCCTACCCCAACGTGCTTGTCCTCGCCTCTCCAACCAGGTGCACTGGATAGCAGAATCCCCCAGCTGGAAGACACCGGGCTGGAAAAGGCCATACTAGTTACTCGTTACTACGGGGGTCCTCAAACTTTTTGAACAGAGAAGTTCAAAAAACGCAAGTCCTGTGGCAAACACCTCAAAGCCTCTGCTTCCACTCCTCCAATTCTGCAGCCTAAGGAGAACCAAGCATCCGAGCAAGTCACTCAGGCCCTGCAGGAGGAGACCCTTCAGCAGGCCATGCAAGCTCGTGTGTGGCCCCCTTTCCTTGATGGGAGCGACCTGGCTGTTCTCTCCAGCCCCGTTTTCACTTGACCCGCCGGGCCGACCGGTGCCCTTTGCTACCGGTGCCCCATGGACAGTGCATTCCCCTTCCTTCTGGGATCTGCCTCTGAACATGAGGGCTAACCAGCATAGGTCATGCCCATCTTTGCAGGGCTATTAGGGACTTGCTCATCAAAGCCATTTTTCTTTTAATGTACAGTTAACTGTTTCAGAATTTTCTTTGCAACTCCACAGTTTTTGCCACTCCCTCATCAGATTATTTAAGAACTCAGGGTAACTTTTCTGATTGCATTTTGTCTTCCAAAAGAGCTGCTTTGATTGCTACAACAGGAACATGGCATGAAAACAACAACACTAAACCAAAAACATCACATTTGCCCTTTCCTCAGCAAGTGGCACTCAGAACCTCAAAACTTCACCTGGAGAATCAATGTATGGGGTACCTCTCTTCAAACAACTTTCAAGCGAAAATTATTCCCAGTCCTACATGCATGGAAATTTTTCCAAACTGGAAAAGACCTTTTAAAGGCAACTTTCCCCGCACCTCTTTTAATCTCTCCTCTCATTGCACACACTCATTCCCATGGGATCCTTGATCAGAACCCAGACACATACATGCATTTAACACCTCCCCAAACACATGTGTGCACAGACACACGCAGGAAAACATAACCGATGGCATCGCTTTGAACATTCCAAAGAGCAGCTTCACCGGCATTTCTTCTTCTCCATTGGATTGCAACAATTTTTGTTCTGGAGAATTGTCCGTGGAGTGTTCCAAAGTAAGAACGCTGCGGCTGGTCCTTCCTTTGCCTTCTCTGCTTTTGAAAGGCCTCGGCTTGTGTGGTGGCACAGGAGGTCATTAAGGGATGGCAGCCCATCTGGGGAAGGCCATTTTGTTCCGGCCATCAGGACAAAGATTTCTGATGGCAACCTTCGGGTGAGGCAATGGGCCAACACATCTGGGATCTGAGCCCTGCTCCAGATTCCTCCACCGGAATAACCTTTGCTTTGACCTTCAGAAAGACCAAACTGCTCCCCCCACTGCCGATTTGCCCTTTCTACTTAGATTATGCATTCATCTCCTGAGTAAGGTTCTGTTTTCAAAACAACAAGCCCTGGACATCCAACAGTGGGTGGTGTCCCACTCACACACATGCACGCACACTACCAAGCACCCAACCCATCTTTGCATCCTTTCTGGATAGGCTGTATGATGAGGTCTCAGTTTCCTTTCAGGTTGCTAACCAGCCAGCACTTCAGTGGCCCAACCTCTGGAACTGTGTTCTTGGTAGAGATGCTGAAGGAATTTGCAGGAGCCAAAATGAATTGTCCTTGTGTTCCTCAATGAACTGCCTTTCCTGAGAGTCACAGATTCTGCAGACTGATGGTTTGTTCTGAACAATTTTCAACAAATTTAGTGAGACAAAGTTTGGGTAAAGATAGTCTACTCCAACAGGGGTTGGGCCTTCACAGAGGATGCAAACATTGATATCAGCCAGCCAGTGTGGTGTCGTGGTTAAGAGGGTGTGGCTGGGACTCAGGCGATCCGGGTTCGAGTCCCCACGCAGCCATGGAGCCAGCTGGGTGACTTTGGGCCAGTCACAGACTCTCAGCCCAGCCTGCCTCACAGGGATGTTGTTGTGGGGACCAGAGTGAGAGGAGGAGGATTGTGTATTGTGTATTTTTTGGTGAAAAAAACACTGGGATATAAATCTAACAAACAAACAACATTGGAAGGGCGGAGGGAGGGATTACATCTTTGTGCTTGCAACAGAATTTGCTAACTGACCAGTCCTAGAAACGTGTGCTGATGTGGGTGGAGTGGAAAATGACTAGGGAAAGCTGGTTTCTAGTCCTCAGCTGGTCACAGAGCTCAATGGCTGATAGCAGGTCGGTTACTCTCAACCGAGCCTGCCCTGCAGGATTTCTGTGAGGAGAGAAAGAAGACAAGGAACCTGTAAACTGGTCGAGGTTCCTTGTAGAAGGATCTTTCTTTTTTTTTGGCACAGAAATGCCCTTAAACTAGTGGCCACTTTGGACGAATAATGTAACCCCAAAAAGAGACCTACTGTGGTACAGCAGTTAAGAGAGGGATGCCCACTTGGGTCTGAGTCCCCGCTCAGCCAGGGAGCCAACTGGGTGACTTTGGGCCAGTCCCAGACTCTCTGCCCAACCTCACAAGGTTGTTGTTGTGGGGATAAGATGAGGAGGAGGAGGATGGAAGCTGCTGTGGGTTCTTTTAGAGAAAAAAGTGGGATATAAGTATAGCAAACAAGTGAATAGGGGCATCACCTCCCACAGTTGTGAGGAAATTGCGATCCTGGGAAGGCAATGAGCTCAGAAACCAAACACCTACGAGCGGGTCAGCGAATCAGGAATTTGACTTTCAGGTGTGATGGGTAGAACTCTGCTTGGTTTGCTTGATTAGCAGAACGCGCAGAAGTCAGCTGCTTCCTCTTCCTCTTCCCTTCCCAGCCCCGTCTCCTTCTGCATCCCGTGCCTGCACTGCAACCCTGGGGGCACAGGCTTTCGCACGGGGGGAAAGCACAACCATTCACGCCAGCTTGAGCCCCACACTGTGCCTCACACAAGTAACTGTGTGCCCCATAAGAAGCCCTCCAAGCATCCACAGCAGCACACAGACAGACATCTGAAGACAGAAAGCAAGGGAAACAATGACACTATCACCTGGAAGTTCTCCTTACAGCACCTCCGGGATGCCGTCACCCCCTTTCCACAGTTCATCTCTTGGCTTTACTGTTCTTATTTAACCAGTGGGTCTGAAAATCTTCTCTGCTTTGTTTCCCAAAGGAATGAATTGTGCCCAGTTTATTCAAACTACAGCATTTAGCTGACAGGTCCCCATTATGTCATACAGGGCGGCAGAAACAGGGAAGAGAGAGAAATACAAGGTTTACTCTCAGAAGTCAGGAGACAGTGTGATCATAAGAAATTACTGGGAATGAAGTTATAATCATACAGTCCTCGTGGGCATCATGCCTGAGAAGCATTAGCATCTTTTTGCCAGTCTCTCTGTTTCCAAGTCTTTTGCAAGATCAGAAGAAAGTTGTGAGTCCAGGGGAAACAGCTAATTCATTTTGTTTAGGATTTAGATTATTTTATATTGCAAGCCATCCAGAGACGACAGTGATGGATAAATGTCCTAAACAAATAAATAAGAGTAAAACCTCCAAACCTCTTTTCTAGGACAGTGGGGGGCTGTGAGCCCAGGTGGTCTCTTGAGCCTGCAGATGTTCAGAAAGAGGTTGAGTGCAGGGACAGAAAAGAGGCTTTGCTTGCTAAGGGTCCTACTTAATAGTGGAGATATCCAATTAAAAGGATGAAATAGAAGACTGAATAGGCTCTTTGCCTGAGAAGGCTCTCTCTGGAGCCCCAAATTACTCATCTGGGGCCTCAGACTTCCAGGAGGCCCTCTGCCCTCCCACTCAGTCAACTATTAGAGTGTTATCAGGTGCTTCATCTGGATCATTATTTTCCGTAATTGTGTACCTTTGCAGCATAAGAGCAGCCCTTATAGTCTCAAATACACAACAATTACCTTCCTTTCAAGATGCTGTGTCTGCTCTGTAATTGTTTCATTATATGTATAGCTCTCATAAAGGTCTCTGTTTATTCCAGGTACTTTATCCACCCACCTGGGTTTGAGTCTGGAACAACTAGAAAAATTGGGGCACATGGACAAAAAGTTTTAAGCAAGCCCAGTTGTGTCCTGAAAGCAAGCAAGAGGCTAACACATCTCCCTTCCATACAATTTAAATTATAGCATGCAAACATCTGCGCAATTCTTATTTGTCCTGTGAGCCTGAGCCCTGGATCTTTTTGGCACAAAGCACCTTCCTGCATTCCTATTTCAATCACCTCTTTTTTCAGAATTGTGAGGACTGGGACCTTGCTCTGTCACTTGGGAAAGAGCAGTGCTCCGTGTTCAAGCTTGTGCTTTGCATATAGAAGGCCCCAGGTCCAAACTATGAAACTCCAGGCAGGGCGTCCATCAAAACCTGGTGCTCTCCAGTGGAAACAGTGCTGGAGTAGGAAGCCAGTATTCTGGTTTGGTGTAAGTTAGTCCAGGGAAAGCCTGAGAAACTGACATATTTTTCAGGCCCATTTTGGGCGAAAGAAGAATGCATCTCCCTGAAATCCTGGTGGCAAGACCCAGATGCCACGGACAAGGCCCAGATGCCAACACATTCTCTCCCACTCATCCTCCGTTCTCAGGAGGGGGTGCCGAGTCTTCTGGACTAAAATCGCAAGGCTTCCAGGACAACCAAGACAGCTTTTTGAGCACCTTAAGAGGAAAATAAATAAATCACGGGCTATTGATGCAAAAGGCAGACAAAAACGTCATTCAGCAGAGACAGAACTCGGGCACTGGAAGTCAGACAGAATCCCTTGGGGATTGTGGGTGGCCACCTGGGTGACTATTTTTCCACTTCAGTGGTGGTGGGGAACTGAAGGGTCTGCACATGGAGGAAAAGCAACCCAGGACTTAACCCTTTGGCAGCATCCATTCCAAGCAAGAACTGATTGATCAAGGAACAATCCTTTACAGACCTAAAGGTGGTCCCATCAATTGATCCAAGCAGCCGATGGTAAGCCATCATGGCTTCTTTCTAACACTAATATACAGCTGACTCTAAACCAACCTAGTGTTCCTTCCTAGGCTGGGGGAGACCTGAACGTCCACTTCATCCTTTCTTATCTACTAAGCTGTTTCCACATCTGTTCAAAGCATTTGCATCCTGTCCCTCACCAAAAGACATCGTGGAGTAGCTCACAGTCCTCCAGAATGTGATAATGGACCCTCAGAACTGACAATCTAAAAGGCATGATGCAAAAGGAAAAGGGATGGGCAGAACTCCGCTACCCCCTTGTAAAAATCACAGTTTGCTTAACAAATCCAAGCATGTATACTGGGGTATACTTTTCTACTTTTGGAGCAAATGACACTGAACAAATGCCATTTTGGCCACTGGTATTAAAACAGCAGGAGTGGCTACCTTATTTTAATTAGCACAGCATGTCCTGATTTACTGAGCCCAAATGGGCACATGATGCTGCGATGAGGACGGGCACCTGGGAGGCGCCGGGCAGTGACCTTTCCACTTGCCCAGTACTTTAATAGTAAAATTTAATAGCTGAATCAGCCGGACGGATACCTGGGGCCGGAAGGGCAGAACAAAAATGCCAGTTCTGGCCCTCCTGCACAAGCTCCCAGCGAGCTGCCTCTTTTTCTTTTGTATAGGGAAGGAAAAAGGGTAAAGAAAAAGAAATAAAGAAATGAAAAGGGACCCTATACAAAAATTACATATAATACTAGGTGCAGGAAATATCACAAAAAATCGGTAATACTTATTACATCTACCAAATTTATAACTACATTTGAACATAATAATACTTAGCTTAAAATGTTACTTTTTAAGTGAATTAATAATTAAGACTAATAATAATTACATAAAATAGCTTTGACATGGGTTTCAAGTAAATAATATTTCACCTTATAACATAGTCGCAAACCCAGCAGCAACTAATAATTGATTTCCCCCCTTTTCCAATAAAACAGAAAAAATTAAATTAAATAAGACATAAATTCTGTAGGCTTCTGAGCCTGATTCAAGGGGCTGGTTTTGACCTATAAACCTTCCAAGGGGCTGAGATTACGACACTTGATCATCTCTCTTTCCAAGCACAGTCTACCTGATGCTCTGATCAACACTGGAGGCTTTCCTCGACGTAAATCCTCCAAGGGAGGCTTAGGTGAGGATCTCCACGGTGCGGTCTCCTTCCCACTGAAACCTGTTGGGCACCAACTCTTCTGTCTGCATAGAAAGAGCCCTCTTCTCCCCGGCATCTAAAAGCACTGAAGGGCATTTCTCTTTTCTAATAAGCCTGCTGTTATTGAAATCCTTTTTAGTGGTGTAAGCTGTTTAAAATTTTACGGATCAAAATTTTATGTGAGATATTGTATTTTGAATTTGTGCTTTATAATTTTATGAATTGTAAAGAGCTTCGGTTATCGGGGCGAACAGAAAGGGGATGAAACAGATCCGGTAGCTCAACTGTAGCAGCCACTGTCCACTTGCCTCAACTTTTCTATCTGCAATATAGGTACACGGCCACAGTCCAACCTTGCAGGTTTGTTGGCAGAGCAGACTGCAGAATCAGGGAGCCAGGCAGCCCTGCGTCCAAGTGCAGGGAGCAGACACTCTGTGCCCTCTTATCTTCCACAGATCAGCGTCACTCAGCCAAGGTTTCAGCCCCCACACCGCAAAGAAAGAAGACATGGCCCAAGGTACTTGCATGAAAGCACATGCTCTTGCAAGCGCGCATGTGCGCAGTGTGTTGGGGGTGCGCCACCTCCAATGAGCTCCCCTTTTGACTGAGCGTGACTCAGTTCAGCCCTTTCCCTCCGCAATCACAACCACAGCAAAGCGCAGGCCTGTGTCTTGTGCCAGGAAATATTTGTCGAGCAGATTTTATGTAAACGTCTCTGTTTTGTTTTCTAGGCACAGTCACCTGCCAGGATCCTATCTGGATTATTATACAGCAGCAACCAAAAGCACCCTAAAACAAAAGCCAAGCCGAGTAAAACTCGGATTGCGGGGGCCATGCTCATAGGGGTGGGGGCTCTCCTGGCTGGGGGCAACCAGCCCATCCATTTCCCCAGGCACTGATGCTGGGCGATTCCCTCACTTTTGCCCACCTCCTTCAGCCCCAGCTGAAAGCACCCCTCAAGCCGAAGAGTTTCAACATCCCTCCTTTACCGGATGAGTCTGAATGCCCGGCTGGTTCAGCATCCTTTCCCTGAAACCAGACTTGCAGCACAAAGTGTGAGTCCTCCTAACCTGCTAGTCCCCAGAGTTTAGCAAGTTGAGACAGATTGACTGCTCTTATGCTTGGAGGTTCCACTTTGCTCTTATAATTTTGTTGTTATGTGCCGTCAAGTTGCCTCTGACTTATGGCAACGTTAGGAATGAAAGCCCTCCAAAAAATCCTACCCATGACAGTCCTGCTCCGCGCCTGTAAATTCAAGGCTTTGCGGAGTAGCGCCACCTCATATTTGGCCTTCCTTCTCTTCCTTCAACTTTCCCCAGGGTGTTTGGGGGAAAGTTGAAGGAAGAGAAGGAGTGTTCTCTTCCTGAAGAGTGTTCTCCAGGATGTCTTTATTTCTCATGATATGCCTAAGGCAGGATGTCTCGTTTTCTTCATTTTTGCTTCCAGGGAAAAATCTGGGTTGTGCTCTCAGAGTAGACCTCCAGAAGCCCTGCTGGACTGATGCACTCTGCATCCTACCCGGCCTCCTCTTTCCCTCAGGGGTCAGCGGGGCGCCCGGGAAGCCCCCTGCATCTTTCCAATCTCACTTCCCCAGCACTGTCTCCTGCTCTGCAAATATTCACAACAGAGGTGGGTTCCTTGACTCAACCCCTTGACCTGGACTGCCAAATTCCACAAAAGTTGGTTGCTTTATTAAAAGGACAATTAACATAAAGAGCTCTGAGAGAAACTGGGGCTCTTTGACGGCACAAGATTTGCAACGGGAGATGGTAAAGTGAGACCCCTGCTCCAACACGGTTTATTGTAAACTTCCCCTTCCTGGGGACCCCTAGATGTAGTGGAATACAAATCCCATCATCCACAGCCAGCAGAGGGTTTTGCTCTGCAGGTTCTTCAATGGAAGGAAGCTTGGCTGGGGACCATGGGATCTAGTCCTGGCCCTGGGAACACGCCATCTGCCCCCTCGACCTGGCTGAAACTGCTCAGAGTATTTCTATTCTGAAGTGTGGAAGGAAGTCAATGTCACTAGGAGACATCAAGTCTGCCTGAGCAAAAATCAATGCCGTATCAGATTTGACTCGTCCCTTTGCAGAAAATGCAGGCGAAACCCAGAGTTGTGAGAAGGGATCCCTTTCCCGCAGAGGCTGTCTGTTCAGAAAGAGGCCTGGCTGGGGAGAGAGCACAGCCTGGCAGATACGTGAAGACGATGACACAGCCATCACTGCAGTGAGGGAGGCGTGGAGCTTTCCTTCATGCCCCCACGGAGTATGGCCAGAGAGCACCGCCCTTTCTCCCTTTCTGGCAGGACCAAATGGAACGGTCCGTGAAGCCAAATGACGAGGCATCCCACAGAAAGGATCCCATCCCGCATCGCAGCGCTGAACGACAAAATCCACCTCCATGGGATGCAGGGACGGCCACATGCTTGGCTGCTTACAAGGGACTGGAGAAATTCGGGAGGAGAAGGTTCTCCATGGCTTCTGGCTTTGCTGGCCCTTTGCTACCCTCCCTGCCAGAGGCAGTGAGCCTTGGTCCCCCAGTTGCTGGGGAACACAAGTGGGAGGGGCTATGCATCTGGCTCGTGGGTTTCCCATGGGCAGCTGGGTGGCCACATAGACAAAGCGCACAAAATTATGCCTGATGTGGAGAGAGTGGAACCTAATATGGAAACCTAAATGGGGTCATTGTGTGAAGATGAATCCGAGACAGATAAAAGGGAGTCGTTTAGAGAACACAGACTTAAACTATGGGGTGTTAGGAGAGCCAGTGCGGCCTAGTGGTTAGAGTACTGGACCGGGACTTGTGTGATCCGAGTTCTAGTCCTCCTACTTGGCCAAGAAGCTCTGGAGGTGACTCAGGGCCAGCCTCTGATTCTCAACCTGACCTCCCTCACAGGGTTGTTGTGAGGATAAAATGAAGAGAAAAGAGGATCTAGAGCAACTTTAGATTCCTTGCAGGGGAAAAAAGGTGGGAATAATAAATAAATAATATAAAATATATAATAAAAGCATACATAGACAAAATGAAGGTCTTTAAGACCATCAAAAGCAGGGGCAAAGACTACCCAGTGTCTTCTTGCTGCTTTGGAGTACAAATCCCATCATCCCCAGCCACTGACCAAGCTGGTTGGGTATTCCAATTCATCTGGAAGGCATCTAGTTATCTCTTCCTCATGGTCTGCAGCTGAGCAAATGTATAAGGAAGAGTCTGATGCTGTCAGAATGTTTACAGAAATGTTGCTAGTCCAAAATATTGTGACTAAAATAATACAAATATTTACTACAAATGTGCACATTTTATTTTCAGCTTCTCTGTTTTTTCCCACTTTCTCAAATGGAAGCAAGAGAAGACACACGTGCTTAGGCACCATAAAGTACAACCATTTGCTTCTCTCTCAATTGTTCATCGCTTTCACACCATCACTTGTATAAATCTAAGGCTGTGATCCTTTATTCCCTTACCTGGAGGTAAGTCCACTGACCCCAAGGGGGCTTCCTCACAAGCAGACCTACCTAGGATTATACAGCAAGGCATTTTATTCTTCTCCAGTTGGAGTCCTGTGTGCAGACTACCAGAGAGTAACCTGTAATATGTAGAAGGGGTCTTACTCTAGAGTAATCTTAGAGATTATGGCATGCCTTCAAAGGGCTCTTACCCTAAGAGCTGCTCAGAAAAGCAAATGCAATAAAATTGCTCCATCAGCTTCTCAAGTATACCAAACAGTACAGGTTGACATGCTTAATTAAATTATAAGTTGTATATTCGATTTCTTATGTGATAAAAGAACTTTTGATTCGATTAAAGTACCAGCATTCCTGTTCTTCCCCCAGCAAAGGGAATCCATGTATGCGCCACAAATACCACTTCACATCCCTATGCATTTCGCTTCTCTAAGTGGATGCTCACCTTGCAGCATCATGAACACAAATGCCAGAAATCCAGAAGTCCATGTGAACCATATTCACAGATATCAAACAAAATCAAAACCGATCTAGGATTGATCTTGTACGGTTCAGGAAAGGGAGAGTGTGTGGCAGCTGGGACAGAGAAAATAATTTCTCCGTCTTCTGGTTCATCCTAGTTAATCAACCACACACACAACCCTACGTGTGTTTGAACAGGAAAGAAGGTTTACCGCTCCCGGCATGCTAGGCCTCCATTCTTGTTTAAACACGCATGGGATTGTGCCGTAATACTTCACATTGAGTAAGCCTCTCTTACAGATAGATAGATGCCAAATTTAAGGAACTCATTTCAATTCTGTCTTTCCTTTTTGCCGGTTAACCAATGCTTAGGTTGATAAATTGACCTCAGCGACGGCAGAAAATAAAATCACTTGGTTAAGATTTTTTTTTTTAATCTATACCATCCAAACCGTTCCACCTCAGAGTTGATTGCAGAAACTTATAAAATTTGCAGTCAGAAATCCTGATGCTTCTTTTTCCTGAAGTATTCTGCCAAACAAAGGCACGCTTCGAACAAAAACACGCATGCTCTCAGCTTTTGCGGCAACCCAAATTCACCGGACTCACGGTGCCTGCCTTCGCCCATCTCCTCCTGACGCTAAGCATCGCCACATCAGCTCAGCGCTGTTATCACGGCTGCCCAGCCCTGAACAAATTCCATCTCCACGGAGCGTGTGGGGCGGGGGGTGGGGGGAAGGCATGAATACATGGGGCCTACTGGTTCTAAATGTGCCCTCCATTTTTCCAGGGAAATTATTTATCAAGCCGTTTTTCATTCAATCTCTCCAGCCAAGGCTCAGCCATCGAGGGGTGCAGAAAGACCACATCAAAAAGAGGAAGACTGCAACAGTGGCGGGAGGGTGGGCTTTGCCGCGACTGTTTCCTGGTATTCCACTGTTTTTCTCCATTTTCCTCTCAGCCTGCCCCCTCCCTCAACATTTAGGATTACCGTCTGTCTCCAGCGCTGTTAATTCAATAACCTGCTATGTAATTATTCCATAATAAACTGCTATTACCCTAACATTTGCTCAACAGCTGCGATTCCCTGAAAGCACGGAAGTAGGGCTCTCCAGGGTAGCACCGGGACAAGCCTTCTGTCGCGAGTCAAAGGGGGCATCCCATTAAATCCTTCCCCTCCCGGAGAATTAAGCACATGTACGGATTCAGGAAGGTACCTGAATGAATATTTCTGCCTGGTATTAATATTCGCTTGCACGTATCCACTCGACTAATTTCCTCTGCAGCATAAACCATCCAGGAAAGGCTTGGGAAAATCAGGAGAGAGAAACGAGAAAAGCCCCCCCTCCCACCCAATTGGTTCTTAGTTTCCTTTTGGGCTGTTCATGTTGACAAA
Source organism: Varanus komodoensis (assembly GCF_004798865.1). Taxonomy (NCBI): domain Eukaryota; kingdom Metazoa; phylum Chordata; class Lepidosauria; order Squamata; family Varanidae; genus Varanus; species Varanus komodoensis. Next base: position 746,552 of record NW_025336587.1, on the reverse strand, counting down.
GGACCAGAGACTGAGGCAGCTGGGTGGGAAAGCTCTCAGAGACATTGCCTTATTTCTGAAATTCGCACCACATTTCTAAGGCATTGATTTGCTCAGGATGCACCCAGAGAGGGTAATTTTATTTCTATTTTACAGATGGAGAAAATGAGGCTGAAACAGACATTCTGCTTGAAATTCCTGGGAAAATAGCTAAGGGGGGGGGGGTTCTTTCGCCATTTTGATTTGCTCAGCCTGAATGGTACACAAACTTATACATCTTTGCATAAGATATATATTTGTATATGTATTACTCTGCTGTATATATATATTTGTATATTTGTTGCTCTGTGTGGGTGTGCATAACCTCGTGTGCCTTGATTTTTCAGTCTAGACTGCAATAAAAAGCTTTAGAAACCAGAAGCGGATAAAGGGAGAGAAGGAGCAGAGAAGAGCAGAGACCTCATTTCTGCAAAGGAAAACATTTTCACTTAATTATTTTTTACAGACATATCCTGAATTTCCTCCAACAACCTTTGTTGTCTCTATTTTATACTCACAACAACCCTGTGAAGAAGGCTAGGCTGAGAGACAGGGACTGACTCAAAGTCACCCAGGGAGCTTCATGGCTAAAAGGGGTATTGACTCTGGATCTCCCCAGTCCAGCCCTCTAACCAGTAAGCCACACTGTTTCTTAATTCTGTGCTAACTCAAGCTACAGTTTTTCACCTGACTCCAACAGATGAATCTTGAGCAGAAAGTAAAATGCAAGCATAGGGGTTGTTATGACAGTTTCTGGTTTGCATTTTAGTGAGAACTTACCGAATTCATGCTTCAGCAACCTAAACACAAACCAAAAACATTCCTGAAGTGATGCGATAATTTGAAAAATAAGTGTGCAAAGAGGCACACAATTTTTAAAAATGACTTTTCCGTGCTGTTTGGAAAAGTGTTCATAAAAATGCTGCGTCTGATGGGGATAAGTGTGTAGATTTGCAAATATGCATGCAGAAATGCACACATTTGAACAAAAAGGGAGCAAAGGTAAAGAAAAACCTATACAAATCTTTGTGTGAATTTAGAGGATACCTTACAAATGAACGTAGCACTGGGAAAAGGAGCACTTCAGCAAAATGCACTGGTGCAGTTGGAGTATGGGAGAAAATGTCTGGTTCCTGTATGTGTGTACAAAGATGCCTGGGAAAGCAACTGCAAAAGTTTAGCAAAGGGTTCTGCCAAAAGAAGTGACATACCAGAGACTTAGGGAAAAGAAAACAGACACAGAACTGCTGTGCACAGAAACATATTCCACAATCCTTCACAAACACACAGGGATTTGTCAACATAACCCGCTGCCCAAGGTTGAGGGAGACAGCCTTTCAAGCTTGTAAAAACACTACTGCACATTGTAATTTTCAGTTCAAACTCTCCTACTCTTCTCTTAAGCGTCTCGCTTCCCTTGTCCTTTGCTAGCTGGGACAAAGTGGCGGAGGTTTAGCAGGGCTTAACTGCAACCAAGAGCTGGGCCCTGAAGCATTTTTTCAGGGTTTTTGGCTAGATGCAGAATAGCCAAAAGCAAGTCTTGGAGCTGTCAAACACATGCAAAACCTGACATGTCCCAATCTGCAGGAAGGCTCCAGGTGAGGCATCCGAACATGCAGTGGAAAGCCAGCTTCTGGAATTGCAAAATAATTATGAAGGGAAGGAGAAAACGGGTCCTTCGGCCGCCCTAACGATGTCAATGCACTACACACACTACAGAATCCTTCAGAAAACACAAAGTCTTGTCAGCTGGACACACACCAGGCGCCTCGCCAGTTATGGAGGAATAACTGCTCAAGGAAGCCATTGACTGCGAGTAATTGATGCAGCCAACAAGGTGAGGGACACGCTGCTGCTAGGAGGGTCTACAAACCCAACCTGGATTACTGAGGGGGGAAGACTGAAACTGGGAAGGGGGGAGACGCCTCCGCTGGCACAGGTGCCCACAGGCTGGTCACAATGTCTTGGCTGGCTGCCAAGCAGCAGAAAAGGCGGCCACGCTGTCCCAAGGCTGGTGAATCACCGTGAGGTGGCCGGTGGGGTGTCCTGCATCCCCCCAAGACTGTGATGGACCCAGAACCCTCAGCCCTGTCTTGACAGGCCCACGTGCTGCTCCCCAGAAGAAGCTGGGCTTGCTCCGTTTCATCCCGTCAGGGGAAGCAGGTTCGCTGTGGCAGGAGAAACACTGAGAGCACTAGGTCTGGGGGCCAAATCTGGCCAGGAGACTTCACCCACTTTCCCCAGCTGCAGCTGCTTTTGTCACACCTCCAAGCATCTGGGGCTTTGCAGCAGGTTCGGGGGCAGGTTCCCCCCTTTCTAAAAGGCTGAAATGCTTCTTTGAATAGCCACAGCATGTAGCCTCGGCCAGCCATGCTTGCCTTTGATCCCAAGAGCTTCACTGAACTGGAATTGCATCTTTGGGCTCCCAGAATTTCTGTACTCCTATAGCCTGATGGCCAAAGTCCCCCAATTTATGTATATGTTAAATATTTTTAGCAATTTATTCTTCTGTTCTTGGGTGCAAAGTTCCTTCCCATATATTTTACTCAGGGTATTTACAAACCACTCTGTTTACAAGTAAACATCACAAATGGCACAGAGCCAGATCAAAACACAGAAGAAAAAATGACATTAAAACTATAGCAACGATATCAAATCACAAGACCACAGCTCAGTTTTAGTCACACACCCGAACTGAGGTTTTGAGGTTTCACCTAAACCAAGAGAATCTATTTGGGGACTGGACTTAAAAAATAAAACTGAACCCATGAAGGTTGCCTTTACCTTATCTGAGGAAAGACAATAGAAAAAAGGCAAGAAGGAAAGAAAAGGGGGGAAAAGATTACTTATTTGTTCCACCAATTTGATATGCTAATTGTTGCATGGGCTTAGGGAGAGGGAGGAAAAACAGGAAGTATTTCCCCCTTTGAGGCTCACCTGGGGGGGGAAACACCCTAGGCAAGCAGAACCAGACAGTTGTTAATAAGATTAGTTTAAAATTTCATAGTCAATGCAAATACTGCAGACAATAAAAAGAGATGAAGTGACTGTTGTGTTGACTTTACAGTATCAGTTTTATTTTTTCTATAGTGGGATGAATGAGTGATATTTATTAAATGACAACAGCCACCCTGCACCAAATGAAAATTACAACCGAGACTGCTTTACAAAACCCACAGGGGTTACCTGTCTGGTTTGGATATGTGTGTGCATTTTAAAACGCTTAACAGTAGTAAGTGAATTCTACTGGCTTTATAAATCTTCATAATAAAAAAGTTTGTCAAAACGCTCCATAAACTTTAGTGCATTATGGAAATACACTGAATGCAAAATTTTGCTCTTGTCACAAATGGCAGCTGTACCTCATCACTGCAGGGGGAGGGGGCAGGGTGAAGGGTAGGCAATTTCGTGCATGTCTTTGGAAAATTGAATTTCAATTAAAAAAAAGTGCTACAATCCAGCAAGGAGGAAAGCAGGGATAAATGTTTATTCCTGAGGTCCATCATGCACTGGCGTGATGAGCTACACGAGTGGACATCAGTGGGGAGCTGGTGCAGCGTGGAAGCACTGGGGAGAAGGGGACCCACTGGCAGTTGATGGATACTTCATCCACTACGGCCGGATTTATTTCTCTTTCCAAATCCAGTTTCCAATAACCTTTAAATCTGTTCACTTTTCCCCACACCAAACGCTGCTTTCACTCCTTTGTCACAGCCTTCAAAGATCTCCCTGGCCATCCAGGGGCCTGAAGGGTTGATCCCGGTGCCCCTTTCCTTTCTTCTTGGCCAGGTCTTCTTTTATTTTTTATTTTATTGCATTTTAATGCTATTTTAATTATTTTTAAATGTTTTAAATGTTATTTTATGTAATGTATTTTATTGTTTTTATACCCCATTGTGAACTGCCCAGAGAGTTTCAGCTACAGGCAGTACAGAAATGTACTGTTACATTAATACATATTATTCATGCATAATTATTAATAATATTAATAAAACAGTAATACTGGGGGAAATCATCTGCAAGATTTTTATGCTTGGGTTGCAGCAGAATGCAACAATTGATGGCTCTTTAATTTGCATCAGGTTCTTTCTATTGTTATGTTTATGCTTGTTTGGATGCCACTGTATTTCATGTCTTTGCATTCTTTGAAAAGAAGATGCCTCAAAACAGCTACCCAAATGGAGACCCCTTGATAACACTTGTGTGGGCATGCTTGTGGCATGCATTTAAAAAATAACAATTTGGGGGAATATGTGGGGGAAAAGAGGAGGTCAGTGCTAGAGTCCCTGCTTTGGGCATGGTTTGCTCCAGGTTCAACCCCTGGCATGCTAAGGGGGCTTTTAGATGGGAGGTTGTTTTCCAGCAATAAACTTCCCAAAAAGTATACGCTGTTCCATCCAGACACACATACGTGCAAGGCTTATAGTTATGGCAGTGGCATTTGGAGGAAGCAGAGGAATAAAACCCCATGTTACTCCTTGCGGCACGATATTTTGGTGGCGACCAGCAATGCCTGGAGCAGGGACCGCCAAGGCCCCTTTATTCCAGACGGTGTGTTGTAACCGCATTTCCCTTGCAGATGCAAGCACAGAGCGAAGCTGCTTTCACAATGGGCTGCCAAGAAGAGGTGCTCTGAGGGGGAAACTATAAAAAGACTGGGAGGCTTTGGAGAGTCTCGCTTGGTGGAGACACATGTGCCCCTCCTGCCAGGCGAGGGCTTTAAAGCCGTCTCGCCTCACAGCATATGGAAAACCGTGCACCAGCCGCCCCATATTCTCTTACGCTCAGCACTGCCTTCTCCCAGAGAGCAGGCTGGGACGTGGTGCTGGGCCCAGCGTGGCTGCATTCTGCGTCCCCAGAAAACGCTGCTGTCGGGCATTGGAACAGAGAGCTGCTGGAGCGCAACGGAGATTGAAAAATCAGGCAGGGCTCTTCCCGCCCTGTCTGGAGATTGCCGAGAAGTGGGGACCAGGCTGGCGAACTTCTGTACACAGGATGAGGGTACTGCCCCCAGAAATCCTCCTCAGGAGAAGTGATGCTCCTCAAAAGCTACTCTTGGTCCACGTTCCAATTTCTGAGATATTTACCAGGCATTTACATATTTATCGAGTCCTCAGGCCCAGGAGCTTGGACATGGGAGCAAAGGGGCGGTGAGTGCAAGTCGGGACGCAGCATATTCTGTGTGCCAAGCTTCACCGGCACCCTCATCCCCGTGACTGATTTGTCGTAATACAATCAGATTGATCATTGCCAATAGTATGGATTGATTCATCAATCACGTGATCCTGCGATATTATCCTTGCACTGCTTATATTCTGCTGGCCATGTTGAAGGAGCTGAGAGGCTTGCAGCAAATGCACTCGAATAGATTAAAAGGGAGCATCAATGGGGGAGCAAAGAAGAAACGGAAAGCAGGGAGATCATGCACTCGCGGCAGCAAAATGAGCAAGCTGACGGGGCAGCAAAACCCAGGTCTCGAGCTGGTGCCCAGTGGGGGCCACAGCAGAGGGCAACCCACAAGGGGCGGGGACACCTCCCAAGGCTTTCCCTTCCCCTTCCAAACAGCCCTCACTGTTAGGAAGCCAAAATCTGCCTCTGCTCTTTGGTTCAGTGCCTCCCCTGAAGAGGTTCAGCCCCTCTTCTGCAGAGCAGCTCTATGAGTACGCGGAAGCTGCCACAAACATCATCCCCCTTTCTCGAGACTAAACAGAGCCAGTCCAGACCCCTCACCTCCCTGATCATGTGCTTCTGAACAAGATACAAGGTGCCCGAATGGCACAGATCAACAGAGGCGTTGCTGCAGTTCAGCGGTTCTAACACAGAAAGCCCAAAGAGCACAGCAAGGGCAGGTGGATTCTTCTGCCTTCAAGGGATGCCTCCACTTTGCAGGTGAGGAACCCTGAGAGCAAGCAGGAGAGAGAAAAGCAGGTGAGCACATGGCTAACCAGTGCAGCATCTTCACTGTTCCGTGTGCTTGCCTAGCCATTCACTTGCGACAGGAATGAGAGATTTCTGAGCTACCACAAGGAAAATTACCCATGGAACTTTTCTCTGCCTTGCCCAGTCCACACCATCCCATGGCACGTTCGTGGACTATTGAGAGGGATGGAATGACTCCTGAAACAACTGCAGAGCTGGCAAACAAGGACGTTAGAATCAGCACAGCTCAAGCTTGCCGAATTTATCCAAATTCCACCAAGAAGCTTGTTCCAACCTGAATGTCGATCAGATTGCAAGATCTGTGTCTGTGTGGGAGGAAGGTGAATTCAGGCTGCACATCTTGGAAAAAGACACACTCTTCCCCAGTAACAAATGGTATATATGCAAAGTAGTTTAGTGTTATTTCTTCACCTGTGCATTTTGGAAATGTATGCTTGGTCCAAAAACCACACTGCAGGTTCAGAAATGGACAGATGCCAAGCACACATGGCATCCAAGTCCATATTCAGTGCTGGGTGGCTCCTGGACCAAGAGGCAAACTGAGCTTTACTTCTTATGTCTTCTTCACTGCTTTGCACCAATCAGTTCTGGAGGAGAGGTAGGACTGTGGGGGTCCCGTTGGATGAGTCTAAGAGGGGGGCAGCCCAGATGGACCATGCTGGGGAAAGACAGGTGCCTACACCAACTGCCAACAGGAAAACATCCTGGCACGGATGTCTTGCACTGGGAAATCTGGCTAGCAGCTGTGCGTACGGAATGCTGGGCCAGACGCAACGCAGGCCGGCTACACAAAGATTGTACCTGTGTCCTTCCCCACCACAGCAGGGCTGGGAGGTGCCTGGGGAGAAATCCACGGGCTGCAGGCCGTGCCCCGGGCTCCCCTGAGTGCTCCCCTTGCCCCACTGCTGGAGGAGCACACGGGACGGGTTTTTCAAAAGGAAAATCACCCAGTTTTGGTGCTGTGGCGGCCAGTGCTTGAAGGCAAGCCTCTGATTTGCCTCTTAAAAGGGCTATTTTCTCCCACTGCTGAATGGTCAATTCAGGCAGGCAGGTGGGGTCCAGGCTGGGGGGGGAGGTACTGTAGTCCTGTGACCCTGGAATGTGCCCACGCTTGCACTGCAGAAAGTCTGGGGAAACATTCCCGTGGAATTCCTTTCTAATCCACCACATTCCCATTTAATCTGTCAAGGGTCATGGTGGGGAGGCAGGTGGAGCTGGAGGAAGGGGCCTCCTCTCCTTTCTGAGTCCCCCTCTCCAGCCAGTGGGTGATAACCAAGGATGGGCGAGCAAGCTAAGCTTGGGGCTCCGAGAATATCCAAACTCCATCCTGCGGCTCATTGCAAGCCCATTTCCTGCCCACACTTGCTGCGTACACTGCGCAAACAGGCAGCAAAATCCAGAAACAGTGGAATGGGAGAGCTGTGCACATCTCCCCAAATTTGTGCAACTCTCCTCCATGGACTCATGGGTCTGATTCAGGCCACTACAGAGCATCGCACAACTTCAGAAATCTGCAGCAATTGAACTCGGAGGGGGCGAGCAAGATAAACACAAGCTCGAGTTTAACAACCTGCAACTGTTTTAAGTACTTCACTCTTTTGAACGCTGTTGCTGATTGAACAGGGTGCAGGAGCCTTAAACAAACGAGCAAACAGACTACATTGGCAGGACAAGCAGTCTCAGACTCCTGCTCTGCCAGCAATTCTCGTGCATCCTGAGCGGAGGATGCGGAGCGTCCAGGCCCAGTCTGCAGCAGCCTCTCCGCGAGGGGCTGGAAAACCCTCTGCCAGAAACCCCAGGAACCGTTCCAGCCAGCCTGTGTCCACAAGACCGGGCTAGAGGAAGCAGCACTTCCATTTGGACAGGGGCTGGTCGAGAGAAACGCTTGGTGTGCTTTCCAAGGTCAGGGTGGCACCAGCTCATCAGATGAGGGCTGTGAGGACTGGGACATGGGGCGACCGAAGGGGCAGAGGCGAGGGAGGCTGTCTCAAGGCTGGCACCCCAAATCCGCAGGGCCAGGCAGGGTGGGGAAGAGGAGGGGGGACGAAGGAGAGGTGGAAGTGGAGCCCGTGTCCCAGGCAGGGCACACAGGCAGGCCTGATCACAGCATCGGGATGGAAGAGCACCCAATCGGGGGCCTGCACAGATCCCAAAGCCTTGCCCTTCTGAGGGACCCCAGAGGGTGGAGCACACCATGCCTGAAAAGGAGGCTTTTCAGAAGCAGTTTTTTGCTAGCTGGGGTCAGCTAGCTCCTCTGTCCATGCACAGAGACTAGCCTTTCCATTGCCGTGGCTTGCTATCTGGGCTTCGACAACAGAGAGCTTTTTCCAGAGGCGCTCTGTGGTTTTGGACCCTTGAGACAAATAAGGGGAAACACGCCCAGCACTGTGCTTCTCCTGCTCACCTGGAGAGTGCTTTTGAAATGGGCCCACGGGCAGCTCATGGCCATGTGGTTAGATGTTGCCCACCTGTGCACTACAGGGTAGCGACAGGAAGCCAGTGCAAAGGTGCTGGGCTATGGGAGCCGTCGGCAACTGGTATCCTCCAGACGCTTTGCACTGCATCTCCCAGGCTTCGCAGCCACTGGCCAGGCTGGGCTGGCAGTAGCCGAAGCCCGAAACATCTGAAGAGCGCCAAGGCTGATGAACCATGTCTCCTGGATACTCGAAAAGCCAAGTGCTCTTTCATGGTTTCCGGAAGGGCAAGCCGGGTGAAGAACGCGGCTGGCTTGAGTCAAGGGGCGGGACACGGAACCAGCAAGGTCAGTGTAGCCTGCTCCCACGACCGAAGGGCCATGGGTCCTCCAGGAGAGAAATGCCACCCTCCTCGTGCCTGGCAGACACGCTGGCTCTTTGGAAGATTAAGCGCCAACCCCCACAAGACCCTTTCAACACTCCATCCCCCATTTCAGCAGAATTCACTGAAGAAAGTGTGACAACATTGGTGGAGGCGGTTCCTGGGAGGAAAAGCTCCACAGATGTTAAAATAAATACCAAGTTTAGACAAGAGCCGCCAGCATTCTCATGTGCGGCACGTGGACGGGAGTCAAGCCCCTGAGCACTGTCGGTGGAAGCAGGCGGGCGGGGGGATGGCAGCCCATCGAGACACGGCCTCAGTGACTGAGGGAGCCCTTGCCAGGGGGAGGGTCTGGTTCACCCCCACCGGGATGTGGAAGTCATTTCTCCCCTCCACCAACTTTATTTCTGTGAGCAACATGGTCCTGTCAGCCTCCACCTCCGGGGGCTGAGGGATCGGAAGGAATCAGAGGTCTTGCAAACAAGCCCAAACAAAAGCTGCTCGCTAAGTAACCCCACTCCACGTGGACGCTCTCTTCTAGGGCAGCTGGCTAGCAAAACCATAAGAACAAAGCATTCTCACCCAGACTGGCAAAGGAGGGACAGAGCGTGGGAAATGAGTCACCTCTGTGGAACTTCTGCATGCCTGTGGCGACTAGGTGAGTTGGTTAGACCCAAACTGGACTTACGCCACTATTCTCATGCTCACAGTTGCTCCTTTTCCCTTACTGAGTTAACACAAAATGGGCAGAAATTCCACCTACTCCAGCACAGCCGTGAAGATTGCTGACTCAGATTATTTCCAGAGTGGCGTTAGTACGGAGGGTTAGACGACAACCCAAGAGATCCCAGTGGAAATCCTCACTTAGCTATGCTGCTCACTCCCCAGGCGACTTTGGGCCAGTCACAGACTCTCAGCCCAACACACCTCAAAGGGCTGTTGTGAGGATACAATGGAACCGTGGGAGCCACCTTTCCACCACAAGAGGAACATGGTCAGGCTATCAACGCAATGGCAATTGCTTCCAATGCAATCTATCTTGCAGGACTGTCATGAGGCCAAGACAGGGTGGCCACCATTGTTCTTGGGAGAGGCCACTGGAAAGTACATGCACACAGAAGGTTCAACGGCAGAGGGACTCTGTGCCAACTTTCCAGCCAGCGCCTTGCACTTACCCCTTTGTAATGACAGCAACGAGCCGATGCGAGCAATGCTTCACGTTCCCTGTGCCAGTAAGTTTCACCTGCCAATTCTTGTACAGCCAGAGGGACTGTACATGAATTGGCAGGCAAAAAGGGGAAAACTATTGAAAGGGTTGCCCACTCCCCATTCTCCCCACTGGTCATGGGCACCCTGATTTTAACCAAAGCCGGAAATGTTCTTGTAAGTGGTGCACTCAAAGCAAAAGGACGGCAACTGAAACACGCTTTTGAGCATTGTCAGCAAACGAAGGCAGTCTAACTAAAAGTATATTCCTGGCACCTCAACCATCTCCTAAGGAGGAAAATACAAGAACAGCGCCATCACCACAAGGCTTCGGACAAGTTCACTGACCAAAGTAGCTCTGGAATATCTTTTTTTAACAGATTACCCTTCATTGCTTCCCGTGCATAACAAACAGAGAGCCTGTTCTATGTATTACCAAGGACGGGTGAGCAGCAAGAAAGACAAGACTTTACCAGATTGTGGGATTCCGCTCAATCGTCCATGCCTCTTCTCCCTCGGAGGACGCCTGGCCTCTCCTGGAAAAGCAGCCTCTCCAAAGCTGCCCGTTTGCTTGAAGCCACGTTTCAGAAGCGAGATCTATAATCTACCTAGCCTGCACACATGATTACAGCCCTTCTGCCTACAAGCGCCAGCGTTGGCTCGGCGGTTTCGTAGCGCTGCCGTCTGCTTCCTCGCTTCTCCTCTCTCTGCCTAGTGACTAAGCCAATCTGCTGCCGTTAACGGCAATGTGGCTCATTCAGAACAGTGCCGTGTGTGTGTGTGTGTGTGCATGCGCGTGTGGGTTTTTTTTAAACAGGAACAAGAACCTTTATGGCATCAGGGAAGGGCATGCAGTTGGATGCAATTACGGCGCTTCCGTCCAAAATTTGATCGCCTGGAATAATGAAGCGGTGAGGGGGTGGGGAGAGAGGATGGGAGGAAAGGTCAGGCCTCGAAGTGGAGGGCTGAATGGTGGTGTGGGGGGGCGGCAGGCTCACCCAATGGAAAAGGCACCCTGTTTTCAAAACGCCCGCATTCTTTACTTCTCTGAGCTGGTCTGGCCAATTTCTCCCTTGCTGAGAGATCACACAAGTTCCATCTGGTGTCCAACGGAGAGGGAGGGGGAAAGGCCGGGTGGGGGGGATTGGAGGGAAGAGTAGAAGGGATCAGACCATAATCATAGGAGGAAGATGTGAGGTTGAGCAACAGAGAGCAGATGAAAAAAAAAATCTGCTTTTTAAAAATGAAACGGATTCTGGCTAGGGAATGAGAAGGAGAATTAAAAAACACACGGAGAGAGAAAAACAGGATGCATAAAAGCAGGATGGAAACATATGGTGTGGGACATGACATAGAGTTGGAGATGGATGGAAATTACAAGAAAGGTGACTGGTTTGAGCTTGGGTTTTGAAAAAGGAAGGAGCTAGAGAGGAGGACTGAGAAGAGATTTGTGGCTTTCTCCAACCCGAAGCAATTTTTTTTTTAAAAGGACCACCATGGAATCATGTGGAGGGGAAAGAGGAGAATCATGTGGACTAGTAACCTAGGAGATGCTAAAATAAATGTAGCTGCAGGAAGCTTAACTCTCACTTTTAGGAGAGGCTTTTCTCCAGGGACATCCTGCCTAAGAAGGGGAGGAGACCTCTTGGTTGTAGCCCCGTTTCAGTATGGGCAGGCATTTAAAATGCCTAGATTCTGTCTCTCTTACTGCATTTGCCACCTTTGAGATGGCATGGTGGTTTCAGTGTTGTTATTGTATTATTCATTCTATTGATTTATATTTGGCATGTCCACAGAGATGATGGGCAAGTTTGATTTTCCCCTGCATAAAATTACACATGGACAAAACGGCTACTTGCTTTCTAGCTCCAAAGATACTCTATTGTGCTTGGGCAAAATCGCCCCCTTATTTCTGAAGGACGGCACACACTCCACATGGGGACAGATGGAACTGTCAATTTCCATTTTGGCTTAGAGTGTCAGGATTTTAAAGCTAAGCTTGTAATGTCCCATTTCCACACAAGTTTCCCATTTAAAAATAAAATAAAATCTGTATGGATAGTTGTACTTTGGGTGTATGCGTTTCTCGCACTAGCAGCAATTTTAAAAAATCTGTGGGTGTTTTTCCCCAAGTCATTTCCACTGCTCTAAACCACTGTTGTGTACCTCCCCACTCCTTCCAATGCACTTCATCACAAGGCTTGTAAAAATGCGGAATTCAGGACTCCGCATGAGGCATATCCATTAGAACTAAACCAAAAGAATGCTCCACTGGATGTGACACTCATCCGTGTTCCTCTTTACTTTTCTCCTACCACAGCCCCTTAAAACATGTTTGTGTGCATAAATACTACTCTTCTCCTGACCAGTGATGTATTTTATGCACTTTTCTTTCTGCCTCCATGAGAACTAGAAACTTATTCTAGCTTAAAACAACTAGAAGAAAACTTAAGACAGGCATTTGTTCAGGAGGAGAGAGGAACCCATGTTTGACATGCAGAAGGTTCCAGAAGTGGCACAGTAGTTAGGGTGTCAGAAAATCTGGGTTCAAGACCCCACTCAGACATAGAAACAGAGTGAGTCAGAAGGAGCCTCCCGGGCCATCTAGTCTAACACCCGGCTCCAGGCGGTTCTGCTCACGACATGCCCACCATGGGCATGTCTAGCCTGTCCTTGAACACCCTCACCAATGGAGCCTCAATGACCTCTTGTGGAAGCCCATTCCGTACCCCCGGGGTCCTGACTGTCAGGAAGTGCTTCCTGGCACCCAAATGGACCCTGGGTTCCCTGAGCTTGGCTCCATTGGAGTGCGTCTTGCCTCCCCCTGCAGGGGAGAACAGGTCTCTGCCCACCTCCGTGTGACATCCCCTCACATACCTGTATGTCGCCAACAGATCCCCTCGGAGTCGCCTCTCCTCCAGGCTGAAGACACCCAGTTCCCTCAGTCTCGCCTCATACGGCATCCTCTGCAAACCGGCCACCAACCTTGTGGCCCTACGCTGCACTGACTCCAACCTGGCTATATCCTTTCTGCAATGAGGGGCCCAAAACTGAGCATAATACTCCAGTTGTGGGTGCACCAGAGTCGTGTAGAGTGGTAGTAATACCTCTCTTGATCGAGAAGCCACACTTCTGGCTGTGCAACCAAGGGTGGCGTTCGCCCTCTTGACCACTGGCTCATGTTCAGCCTGCAGTCAACCAGCACCCCGAGGTCCCTTTCACAAGTACTGCACTGGGTAACTCTGGGCCAGCCTGTGATTCTCAGCCTGGCCTACCTCTCAAGGATGTCGCAAGAGGGAAAAAGGCAGGCCAGAAATGCAATAATTCGTATTAAAGCCATCACTATAAGGAGCCCTGCTGGCGCAGGTTGCGCAGTGCTTCTGCAGCCTGCCATGGGGAATCCATATCCTGGTACGCTCTTGAAGGAATCTGTGAAAAGGGCATGGAGAGCTGGCCTTCCGGGAACACACTGTGGTCCGCGCATCGCAGAGCCACGACTTAAATCATTACGTTGTAGAATTTTAGGGCTGGAAGGGGCTGTGGGGGGGGGGGTGTCCCTGGTCCACTCTGGTTGAATCAAGGCCATTACGTACAGCATCCGCCATACTTCAAGTGCTGCAGTGAAGGAGAAACTGAGGCAGTCTGTCCCACTGCCAAACAGCTCTGGTTTTTCTGAGTCCCAGCTAGAATCCACTTCCCTGCAGTGTCCAGTCCTGCTCCAGTCCTGCGCCACCGAGAACAGCACACTCCTCCTGCACAGGGGAGCCCTTAAGATGCCTCAAGACTGATCTCAGGAGGCTGTTGCTGTTTCACTTGCCCCTTGGATTCTAGGCCCTTCAAGTTGTGCTAGATTTGGTTTCTGGACCTCCTGATATCCTGGCCCCCAGGCTTCAAGCAAAATAAAATAGAGGAAGAGAAAACCACAGAATCATCCATCTGGATGGATCCCCTCCAAGATGCAGAGGCTGCATCACGCTGACAGCATTTAAACACCTCTCCCACTCCCTTGGAAGAGGGGGCTGCATTTACCTGGGACTGAAATGAGAAAATGAGGAGGCAAAGATGGAAATGCCATCGTGGCGGTAACCCCAGGTGAACCCAACTCTCGCTCTTTCCTGCTGGGGAGAGGTGGATCTCCTCCTCAAATGCTGATTTTGCAGCAGGGTCACCTGGGGTGAGAGAACCGTCCCTGATGGAAGTCTGTTGGCAACACAGGATTGGCCTGTGCAGAGACACTTGGATGCAGACTGATATATTATACATATGCATCTGCAGCAACCCAGCCTTCCAAAAGCACAACGGGAACAAAGGGATTTTAAACAGAACCAAAGGCAGCTAGTGGAAGGAAGGAAGGAAGGAAGGAAGGAAGGAAGGAAGGAAGGAAGGAAAGCAACATAAATCAAGCCAGCCTGTAGCAGGAGTGGGGAAGAGAGAAAATGCACCTGAACGGGGAGGTCTCCCTCCTCAACTTTATGGCTGGGTGTGATGTCATCCCAAGTTGCGTGACTTCGAGCCGGATTTCTTAGGGCCAGGAGAGGTTGCACGATCCAATTTGACCCCTTTTGCTCCGTGCTTTCTGCCAGCCCTTTTTGGCGTTCAGAAACACCATCAGCGCAGCCGGGGCGGAAATATTCCTATGTGCGCACTCAGGAGACCACTCTCCGTTCTCTCCTGCGACGATTATTTCAAAAAGGGCAGCAGGCCAGTTGCTGGGCAGGCAAACCCATTTGCACCTCATCCTGCACGTAGAGCTGCTGAGTCACCCCGGCTGGTGCCCGCAAACGTGGGTGGGGGGGAGAACAGCAGCAGTACAAGGCGCCGAGTGATCCATCCTCGTGCCCGGCTGGCCTGCCGTTCTCCAGACATGGGGTAGGACCCACAGAACATGAGCCTGAGCCCCCGTGAAAGTGCTGAATGTGGTGGAGGGGGCTGCCTCGGGGTCGGTGGATGCTGGGCTGCATGGCCTGCTCTGCTTCTTGAGAAGCTTTGTGGCCCGCCCAACGGAGGGCAGGCGCAAGAGGGCAGCTGGGCAGCAAAGCCAGGTGAGGGCAGCTGGGGAGGAAGCAGAAGAACTGGTGACCGACTGCAAAGATCCTGCACCCGTGATCCACAGATCACGGGTGCTCCGAAAGAGCCGTTCTGGGTGGCTTGAGGAAAGTCTGACTGGCACTGTCCTTCGAGTACAGGAGAGTGCAGAACCTTCTCCTGGGCTTGCCAGGACTCGGCTCACAAACGCAGATGCTTCCCATGCCGTGGGAAGGCCAGAGGGTCAGTGCTTAAACGATGGGGCAGAATCCAAAAGCCACAGCCCGGCAACGCTGGGTTGGGAGTGACCGAAATATTGCAGGTGAATTAGCAAATTTTCACATCCTCCAGAACGCTTCTTCAGGCTGGGCTGAGAGGCGGATGCTCCCGAGCATCCATTTGGCCACAGCTTTGAGGGGGAACGTGGGAGGGTGAGCAGGTCTAACCTGACTTGGCGGTTTCAGATGCTCTGTGCAAGAACATCAAAAGAGCCCTGCTGGATCAGGGCACTGGCCTCTGAGCCTCCCGGTTGGTTCACACAGCAGCCAGCCAGCTGCACATGGATACCCACAAGCAGAACAGGAGCGTAACCCCCACCCATCTTCCCCAGCCACCAGTGCAGTGCAGAGTCAGCAGGCGGAGTTCCCCTGGGCAGCCTTCTCCTCCAAGCATCTGCCCATCTCCCTTTGAAAGACACCCTGGCTGCTGGCCTGCACTGGCCTGCGTGGAAGTGCATCCGGGGTGAAATTACACCTTGCCGGATGGCCTCCCCTTCCTGCTGTCCCGAATCCCCCAGCAATCCGCTTCACGGGACAACCCCATCAAGTCACAGCATGCTGAGGGAGGAGGAGGAGGAGGAGGAGGAGGAGGGAGGGAAACGTCCCCAGATGCATTCTTGAAGGTTTGCCTAGCACTGCTGGGAAGAAGCTGCACACAAGGGGCGTGTGTGGCCCCCCAAGCTCTGAACACTGGGAAGGGATCCCCATCACCTTCCTTGAGGCAAAGCACAGCAAGTTCCTTGCTAGAAATTATTTCAGGTGGTCCTACCGAGATGCACAGAACCAAAGACCCCCAGCAATTTCCCAGTGGCCTGCAGAGAGGAAGAAAGTTTGAGAACAGCTGAGCTGCTGTATCCCTCGCCCCGTGTGCTGCAAGGTGACCCCCCCACCCCACCCCACCCCACCCCAAAGCAGTTCTCTGAGTGTGGGCCCCTGTGCCACACATGCTGGAGAGATGCTTGGTGGATGGCCACAGTCTGCAGAGTATTTTTCTTAGAAAAAGGGAGACCCCACAGAAGAGCCCAGCAGGACATGTGCGTGTCCAGGGAAGCCTGGGGTGCTTTCTGACCGCTAGAGGGAAGAGAAATGGAAAGGAGGGCTCTGTGCAGACACGTATCCTGCAAGACGGCTTGGCTCGAAGACAAGCACCCCAGGTGGCAATATTCTGCCGCAGCCTCAAGGGGATGGCGGACAAGGGGTCTCCTGAACTGGCCAGCACGGCATGCAAAACGGTGGCCCCATTTTACAGATGGCATGCCCAAGTCAAGGCGTCGTGGTTAAGGGGATGGACTGGAGAGCTGGGTTTGTGTCCCCATAAAGCTCAGTGATGACTTGGGGCCAGTTACTCACTGTTGGCCTCACAGGGCTGTTGTAAGGATAACACATGGAGCAGGAGGACTCTGCAAGCTGGTTCTCTCCGAGAGAAAAAGGATTTGCACAAGACCAAGCACAGAAGAGGAGCTTTTCACATGCCCCTTAAAAATTCCCACTTCAGGTTCATGCGGCATAAACATGCCTTAGCTCAACTTCACACCCTCCGAAAGTGTCACGACTGCAATTCCCATCACTCCCGGGCATCATGCCAACAGCCACTCCAGCACCTCTGGAGAGCTGGTTTAAAGAGACTCCTCCATCCAAAGGGAGATGCTGCAAGACGGAAGAAGAGACCTTCCCCAGCGCAGACACTTTGTCGGGCTCCGTCCACAGTTGCTCACAACAGCTTTCCAAAATCTCAGGCGGAAACGGGCCTGCGCGCAAAGCAGGGTTGCTAGGACGGAGCTACAGCACCAAAGAAAACCACAGCAAAGGTGCTAAGAAAGCTGTCTGGGGAGCCAGGGACAGACAAAGAAGTTCTGCTTGAGATCACTGGAATTCTCCAAGCGTTGTTCTGCTGTGTGTCTCCCACCCAATTCCCTTTTCACCTCTGTTTTTGCTGCCTGGTCTGCACAAACGGGAAACCTGGACAAACAGAGCAACGGCAGGAGGTAAAATTTGTGCAACTTTGCTCCATACCCCAAAGCTGGGCTGATCTCGTGTATGGGGAGAAATCGGGCAAGTCGTTTATCAGTCTAGATGTATTGAAAAGTTTTGCATATTTGGCTCTGGCTTGTCCATTTCCTGGTAAAGAATAGCTCATATTGTGTTGCAACGGCTGATTTCATTGTCATGAATTCAGAGTGTTCATAACAGCTTGGGTCATTTTTTGCTCTGCAACATGCTGTTACAGGTGACGAGTTGGCTTCGTAGTGTCATTGGTTGTCTGTAGAAAAGCAGGGTATAGCATGAACAATGAAATTAGGAAATTTGCACCAATTGCGAAAACAAATGGTTCAAGCTTTCTCAGCAGACATGTGGTCACCTTTGGGGCCTCAAACAGGGCCAAAGAACATCCTCAAAGGTCCCTCTGGGGATGGAAATCCACAAGCAGGACACCACTCCTGAATTTCAGACTTCAGGCTTGGAGACTGGGCAACCCCAAGTTCTGAGAATAATGGCTGTAAAACCTGGGGGAAATGAGATCTATCTAGCAGAGACCAATAGATACCTCACGGGTTGCCATCCAAGAACATAGGAGAGACTCACAGTCTTCAGATGCAGAGGGCAGGATGGGAAGCACAGAGAAAGTGGACTGTGGCCACAGGAGGGGATGATTAACAGCCCCTCAGGTTGGTGGGTTCTCCTTTGCTGGGGGGATTTAAGCAGGTGAGGGATGGACACCTGCCAGGTAGGGTGTTGCTCACCCTGTACCACCAGGGAGGATTAGATTACCTCCAAAATCTCAGTTAAGTCTACGGTCCCCAGATGTGACACACCTGAGGCGCATCGTTCCCCGATATTCGCTCCTGGATCACTGAGTCAAGGGCCTCAGCCACCACCGGGCCACGGCCATGACAAAGGCTCCTCTTCAACACTGGATTGGCCTACACTGCCCAAGCCTGCCCTGGACTGATTTAAAAAGCAAATGGCCCAGTTGTTCCTTCTGGTTAAAGATGAACGGAAGAAGCCCTGGGAGGAAACGCAACTGCTTGTCGACTCTTTACCAGCAGTTCAAAAAGGATCACCAACAGCTGCAGACTGGGAAACAGGCACGCTTTGCAGAGTGATTTATTTTCCAAAGAAACAAATTGTACTCGAGTTTGGCAGGAGTGGCGTCTTTACAGCAGAACATAAGAACAGGCCTGTGGGATCAGCCCCAGAGGCCACCTGGTCTGGCCACCCAGCTACCCAGAGGAAATGCACCAGCGGAGCACGAGAGGGACAACACCCTTCTGCCCATGTTCCCCAGCAACAGCTTTATGTAGTCATACTGCCTCTGACCTGGGAGGAGGATGGAACCACGAGGACTAGTAGCTCTCTCCTTCATGCATTTGCCCAACCCCCTTTTAAATCTGTCCAGATGAATGGCCCTCACCTTTAAATGAATTCCATAGTTTAACCATGCACTTGGTGACGAAATTCTCCTATTCACCAATCTGGAATCTCCCACCCATCAGCTTCACGGGAGGACAAGAGAACTACATTCCCCAACTGCTCTTTCCACACCAGGCCCAAATTTGTTTGCTTCTGTCATGTGACCATGGGAGAACCCTCATGCCCATGTTCCCCAGCAATCAGTATACACGCTGTCTCCGATTCGCAGACCACACGGAGCTTCTCTTCCTCAGCTTTGCTAGAGAGCGGCTGCAGCCACCACCGCCCTGTGGAGAGATGTGCTACCTTGACAGCCTTGAAGTACACGATGCACCTGGGCAAAGTGCCCTCTGAAAGCTCCCATCCTCCTGGGGGGGGGGGTGGCCCTGGGCAAGCAGGCGCAGCTGATGGGTTGCCAGTGCAGAGGGGCCGTGGAACAACTCCCCTGTGCCCATGGGGAATGAAACAGAATGAAACAGCCCGGGTTGCAGGAAGAGGAGGGAAGGGGGCCTGTTAGCCCCAGGGCAGGGCTGGATGACTCAGGAAGCCACTGCCTGGAGAGGGATGTTTTGGGTCGAGATGACCTGGCATTGTGTTCCCAGTGGCAGCCAAGTCCCCCAGCAACCCACTGGGACAGCATGCAGGGCCACAGGTCTCCTTAGCAACTGGCATTCCAGGGTGGAGTGCCTCTGAATTTGGAGCTCCTATGTGGCTAACCCCAATTTCTTTGGGAGATGGACAAGCTCCTATTTGTGGGGTGTAAGTGGGTTGCTTGCTTTTAAAAAACCATTGCAAAGGAAAGAAATGGACAGATGTTTTCCCACAGTCAACATTTTGGGAACAGTTGTGCAGAGTGGGAGAGAATCCACAATATCTGGCAAAGACCTCACGCTTTCCCTCATTCTGACCCGTTCAAATTTTTCATGCCTTTGAAATGATTCCTTGAAAAAGAGGTAGCATGACATTTTCAAAACAAGAAGGGACCAAAAACCCCGTGATAAATGGGAAAAACTTTCTTCTCCTTTGTCAATGCCAAGGGATGAGATGTGCTCCAAATTCCTTGGGCTAAAGCTGCAGAGACTTCTAAGGTGGTGGAGCCAAGGGTGGCGGTGGGAGTGCGGGGTGACCTTAGGACCACATCAAGTGGCATGAATAACATCACCCCATATAAAAATTCCCAAATGGTGAGACCCTCCGGAATTACTTGCATGCCAAGAGAGGCAGATTGCAAATCTGCTCTGTCACCTAAAGGGCATCTACACCCCTGCATGGGAGGCTAACCGCTCTGCCTCTGCATGCTGTACTGTTCCAACTCAGCCACCTCATCTCTGCAAGGGACATGCGATCTCTAGTCTGTATCACAGAAATACAGTACCGCTTTTAGTCTACTTGTTAAATTGTCCTTCGAAAACATTCTCCTGGGTGCATTCCGGTGTGGGAGGAGCTGAAGGTGGGGCCAAAGCTAAAGGGGCGGGGCCAATGTCCTAGCACCCTGTGCAGGCTCTTCCTACCAGCAACTCTTAGAGGAGGAATTCCAACTTTTGTGAACAGGGGAAAGAACTGAGCAAAAGCCAAGGGAGAAAGGGGGAGTGGTTATGAGAGCAAGCCAGGTGGACTATATTTGGCCTCTGTACCCCAAGTTTTTGTGCCTCTGTGTGTTTGGGGCATTCAAGTAGTCTCAAAGCAAAGATACACCCAGCAGAATCCTTGATCTCTTTAGGAGGAGGCTTCCCGGTGAGACCCTGCATGACTGTCTGGCCTAGGATTGTCATTTCCACTTGGGAGCAGAGGCAGTGGCTTCAGCACATTTGTCTCTGCAGACAAGATATATGCAGAGGCGGAGCACACTGGAGCCTGCTATGAGTCAAGCTCCCTTGGACCCCTGGGAGGTTGCCCCTTTGATCTCACAGGAGTGACTTCAAGGCAAGGGGAAGAAGAAATGGTTGGCCTCACCTATCCAATTCTATCCCTCTGTCCCTCTAAGGAAATAAAGCTTATGTAGGCAATTTTCTTCCACACCCCCTTCTTCTCCACACAACAACTCTCTGAGGTAGGCCAGTTAGACCAAGAGCCTGGGATTGGCCCGGGTCAAAACCTGTGGAGCTTCCTGCCTAAGATACATGTGTAGGATTGCAACAAGGTCTCCTCCAGCTTCGTCCCACAGGCCACTCCACACTCACTCTTAGTTTTTGCACTTGCTTTAAAAATGTGGCTTTTGGGTTGCAAGATTACATTGTTCTTCTGGGCTTAAAGTCCAACAGCTGCACTTGCGATTTGGGCATGTGAAAACAGTAGTTACAAAAAGGTGCACAAGTTTGCACAAGCGGGCACATGTATCAAAAGGTTTTGGCCAACTGCTGCTACCTTGCAGAGTGTTTCTTTCCTCTTTTTAGAAATACAGCTCGCATCACCTGGGGAGGGAGGCGCTGAACATCAATACCAAAGAAACCTAGCAACAACTAAGGATCTGCAGTCCCACCAAAGGAAATGCTGGTTTTAGAAGAAGGATTTTCCTCTGGGGAGAAGGGAGTTAAATCCCCTGCCGTGCCTGCTCTGATCCTGTTTATTATCTGCTATGCAACTTGTATGTCTTTTTAACACCCTGCACTTAAGAGGCAAAGGGGCTTTGACAGAGTCATAGAATGGCAGGGCTGGAAGGGGCCAGAGGGACTCAGGTCCAGCCCCCTTCTCAGCGCTGTGCTGAGCTCTCAGGTGGCTGGCCAACCCTCTAGATGCCCCCAGTGTGGGAGGGAGGGCCCACCCCCTCCCCAGGTCATGGGTTCCGTTGCCTTATTGCTCGGACAGTGTGGAAATTTTAAACTCGGCTCACTGTTTTATATATAACCTACCATTTATATATAACCCTACCAGCTTAGCTGGCTTGCCGTCCTTGCAAAAGCTCTGTGAACTGGCCCAAAGCACCCAGGGAGTTTCGTAAGAACTAGAACCCAAATCTCCCAAGTTCAAGTCTAACATCCTAACTCTGGCTCTCATTTAATTTGGCCCCAAATCCAACTTGCGGGTCAGCTTTGCCAGTCCATGTGGGGTGGGCTACATCTCAGCATGTATGGCACACTGTCGGAGGCGGAATGACACGAAGCCCTATGTGATTAGGGTTCAGGCCCCAATCCCCCCCCCCCACTTGCTTCTGCACTGGCAAGTGAAGGCCTGGTTTGGCCCATGGGTGGCGGCCCTCAAATTTTCCCTCTCTCACACAAGAATTCGCACTAACTTTTAATGCCATTGTTCAGAATGCTTGGGGCAGGTGAGCAATTATTCTCAGGGCAGCTGGATTCATGGACCATGTCCCTGGCTTAGGCTCTGGCACGGAAAGACCACTGGCAGACCAGTAATCAAGAGTCAATGATACTGGAGAAAATCAGCAAAGAACTCCAATTCCCACCACCCCCAGTCAACATGGTACATCAGACTAGCCTCCCAAGTATTGCACCAAGAGATCTGAAGGGTACTGGCTGTTGGGGGAGGTGGGGGGGGGGGAGAGGCAGAGCTGAAATCATTAATGTAGAGCAGGGGGTCTCCAACTGTATTGGGTCAGGGAATTTCAAGAGGGTATCGCAGGCACTGTTACAAAATGACTGCCACAGTGCCGGGGTATGCTCATTTATCAGATGGCTGCCAAGGTGGGGCGAGGCTAGTCCCAAAATGCTCATTTTCCAAAAGGCAGGCCAATGAGGCTAAAAAAAAAGGACTCAGCCAAGAACTGCTGCACAAGGTGGGTGTGGGGAGAGGGGACCAAAGCACAAAATTGCCCTTGCGAACCCAGTGGGAGAGGTTCCAGCAGGCAACACTTCGCTCAACAGCGTACCAGGCTTCCCATTTGGAAAAAAGGTTCTTAAAAGGTTTTAAAAATAAATCAACACCCAGGAGGTGTAGGGTGAGGGACATGAACCAAGAGGAGGATCCATGGCTGCACGAGTCCCATGGCATTTATATATTGATTTGGAAACCCTAGGATTAGCAGTTCCGTTTCTGACCTCCCTCCAAGGATGCTACACACTCACTGTGCATCTTCAAAGTGCTCACTGGGCATTCCTGGTGCATAAAATCAACAGGTTCCCATAAGATTGCCAAAAGAGAAGGCTGCCCCTGATGTACCTCTGCATGATTCACTGCTCTGGATTCTGCCTCTGTCCAAGCAGTGGCCATGGGGGCTGGCAGTTCTGCCCCCATCTCTGTGGCAGAGGTGCTAGCTCCTCCCCATCCTCTGCAGACAGGGAAACAGAATGACCTCCACTAAAAGGATTCCACCTGTTGCCACTCTGCATGAGTCACAGCTCTGGGCTTAGCCCCTTCCATTATGGAGGCAAATTTGACAGTAATTCCTGCAGAGACTCAGGGGAAAGGCAGCTCAGAGGATGGACAACGGCGTATCTTCGTGGTGGAATGTTTGGCTTAGCATTCAGATGGCCCAGGTTTGAGCTTGGGCATCTCCAGGTAGAGCTGGAAAAACTCCAGTTTCAAACCCAATGGCCCAACTCAGCATAAGGTGACTTCCTGTGTTCTGGTATAAGGTGAATTCCTGAGTTCACATTTAAATTAGTCTTTTTTTGCCCAGAACAATAAGGACTAGAATCTTATCTTACTGTTTCAAAGGAAGGACCAAGCACATACTTTCACGCAGAAGGCCTCAGGTTCAACTCCCAGCATTTCCTATTCTTTGTGGTACTGTGGTCGGGTGCTGGACTGCACACACCTGAGCTCATGTTCTCACTCCATCCGCAAACTCACTGGGTGGCTGAAATTCAGCCAGCGGCTCTCGGCCTAAGCCACCTTACAGGGTGCTTGTGAGGAATAAATGGAGCGCAGGAGGGGGGGGGGGCTTCATAACATACTGCAGGAAAATTTGGCATATAAATGTTCAAACCAAATAAAGAATGTATATGCAGACAAATAAATTATCTATACAAATAAAGGAATTACGCACATTATCGAGTCCAAGGCTGCTCTTCCAAACCTGATGCCTTCTAGAATGGTTGGACTCCAGCTTCTAACAGCCCCAACCATCATGGACGTTGCCGGCTGAAAATGACGGGGTTTGTAGGCCAGCTTATCTAGAGGGCGCCAGGTTGGGAGGCCCCAGATCGACTGCGGGCAAAGCCAGCCTCCAAATTTGAACCCTGCACAGAGGTTGCGTTTCACCTTCTCCTGGCTATCCAAAGTTTGGAACTCCGCTTTCCCTGTGGCTCAGCAAGGAGGGGGAAAGCGCGCCATCGCTTTATTTAGCTCAAGCATTGCTGCAAAAGCGGGGAGTGGAAAACCGACCAGCAAATTCTGTCTCTCCCTCCTTCCCCAGAGACCGACGCACGCCTGTCGGTAATTTCCCCCCCAAACTGTGAAATTGCCTATTTTAAAAAATGAATAGATTGAAGGTACTTTGTAACATGACGAGCCTGTGAAGCCCCACGCAGCTCACGCTGACACATTTTGAACAAACGAAATTAACTCTTCTGCAAAAATTCCATTCCCTGTTCCCAGAAGCACCAAACAGCGCCGGTTTTATAAATATCAGATTGTTGCGAAAAATCCTACAAGCTGATGAACCCTTCTCAAGGCTTCCCAATCACAGTCTGTAGGTGGACTTAAAAAGAGAAGATAGATTACGCTTTGAGAAGCGATGCAACGGTATCCAATTGCCGGTGGTCGGTTAATCTTTTCTCTAAGCACGAAGCGACATTACTGGGAATTTAAACAGTCTCTCACACACTTTCATGTCGGCATTACTGAATTCCTCCTCCTTTGTTGGGCCTGCTGCCAAAGGTTTTTTCAGAACAGTCGAAATCATCCTACCGTTGGCAACATGGCAGCCCACAGAACTTTGAAATAAATCACTAAATACGTCAAAAGTTGGTTCACATTCCAACGTGCTTTTCACACACATGTTTATAGGTATATGTGTGTATGTTTCATGTTAAGCGTGTTTATCTGGACTGCTATTTTAAGCTGCTACTTCTACAGGCTTTCCGTATTTACCTGCATATAGTTTTCACTTGGAGTTGTTGTGAACTGCCTTTGCTCTGAGAGGCATAGACTAAAAATAATATACGCACACCTTCAGATAAGCCTGTCTGGGGCTGCCCTTGAAGGTTGTTCCTTATGCAGAATGCGGCAGCTGGATTAATACTTGGACCAGAAGGTCCCAGCACAACTCTGGTCCAGGTTTCCAAAGTGTTGGTTTATAATGTCTTACATAGCTTGGGACCACCAATACTGAGGGGCACATCCTCTGATCTGAACCTGCCTGGATAATACCCGAGACCTTCCTCTGAAGGGGCTCAGAGTGCAGCAGGGGGCCTCGTCAGTGATGGCCCCCGATTCAGGAATGGTCTCCCTACTAAGGCCCACCTGGTGCCAACACTGTCCTTTTCCCCCCTTTTTTTGGCAGTGGCAGGTGAAGACTGCCTTTGTCTACCAGGGATTGGATGAGTCATTTATGTCTGCTGTCTTTATTACTAGGTTTAGTATTGTTTTTAGCTCTTTCAGTAGTTTTAAATTTTGTGCGTTGAAACTCTCTGCTATATTTTACAACCTCGCATTTTGTTTTTGTGAATTATGGTGAGTTAACTAGAGCGCTTCACCATTTATGTGGTAGAGAAATGAGATAAATATATGGATAATAACATCCTGCATCAGCTCTTCCCAACCTGGCTGGGCAGTACTGGAACTTACAGTCTCTGGAAAAGTGCAGGTTGGGAAACCTAGTATTATAAATGAAGGTGGTGGGGGGGGGTGTCTCTGCAGCTGGCCAGATGACCTGGAATTACAGCTCCCAACACCCCCAAATACTGGCCACACTGGAGGCAGAGGCCCCAGGCTTCTCTAGATGACCTTTCTGCCCCACCCATGCACTAGAGCGTGTTCAATGAGAGCTCCCATTGTCTGTGGATGATGGGAGTTGGATTCCAACACTATGGTGAATGTGGCCACCGGGTTTTCCACCCTGGCATGCTCACATATGCACATGGGATTAAACACCTTGTCCAGTGAATTGTGCGACCCCTTTTGGGTTACCTCCCATACTAGCTGTAGCCCCAGCCCCAGCCCTAGCCCCACTCTTGAGGGATGGCCTTGGAAGAAGCCCACCTCTTCAACCACTCCTCTCTCACACAGGATGCAACTCCTCTGCTCAGGTATCAATTGCGATGCACAGGTTGCACAAACGTTTAGACTGGAATATAGATCTTTCCACAATCTTACTAATTCCTCAGCAAATTAGGTGCCTGCTCTATCTGCACCTCCTCGCCATCGAACAAACCACTGTGATGCCAAAGGACCGAATAAAGACTGAGCCTTCACCACCTCCACCAACTCATACCCTGCCTTTTCGCCCTGCAGGGGACCCAAGGCAGCTCTCCCCCCCACCAGCCCCGCTCTGCCACACTGGTGCACCCCACAGCCCCAGAGGGAGTGAGAGAAATCTAAGGAGCACGGAGATGAGCATTAATAATTCTGGTTGCTTGGAACTGCCTCTAGGAGCAAGTCAGAAATGGGTTTTCCAAACTACATCCCATCTCAGTGGTGATTTCCCCTAAAGCAAGATGTGCTGCTCTCATTTAAAGCCACACAAACTGAAGAGACACCTTGGGAGCACACAGATTTTGCGGGTCGGGATCCAAAGGACCACAGGTCTGCGGCATGAATGCTGACGCCACCGTGAACCTTCCATGGCACCACCGTGTCTGCGGCTGATGGATAATGCAGTCTGGGGGGCAGCTCACACCTGCACTTCCAGGTGCACACGGGAGAGGTGCGTGTGCCACCCCCTCCCCACGTGCCTCCTATAGTTTTGTTCCCTGGAACTGAAACACAGGCCCGAGTCGCAGCGGCACGCTTAATCTGCAGGGGCAGAACAAGGCAGCAAACGCTCTGGTCAGAAATGTGCATATACGTGTGGAAGGGGGGGATCTTTCCAGGGCTCTGTTTCCTGGGGGCTCTGCATCTCCTTTTATTTGTACAAAGAGATGCAGAGGTGCTTGATTTCAGGAGGAGAAAAAGCTCAAGCAGAAAAATTCAAGGGGGGGGCACCCGGAGGGGAAGCACACAGGGGCAAGAAGGTAGAAATCCCAGGAGGTCAGATGCCAACTCCAAGCGGGTGGGGGGGGGCATTTCTTCATTTCAGCAAGTGCCCCTGGAGAGCAGAGTGCTCAGGCAGGGGGGCTTCCCAGGGATGTGGGCTCCAAAAGAAAGGTGTGGGGGCCCGGCCCCAGCAGGCCACCTCGAAATACTGCCCCTGGCAACATGCAAAACGGGATTTTACCCATAACTTAAAGAGTTGTGCTCTGCATTTAGAAAGAGTTGCCATTCATTAAAAAACAAAACCAAACAAAGGCAACTTGAGAAAAAATTCTATGTGGCTGACTTTGCAAAAGAGGCCAAGATTCCAGTGAAGCTGGGGGAAGGATTGCCGGGTGGGTGTGGGGATTTTAAAAAACAGTTTGGGGGCGATAAAGATGGCTACGTACGTGGCACCCAATTTCACCCAGACTGATTTCTTGCCCTGAACAACCCCCCAATCGCCTCCCCCATCTGCTCCGCTTTGCAGAACTAAACATAGAGTTGCAATGATATTTTGAGACGGTCTTTTGCTTTCCACACAAGCCAATGCTAAAATATTTGCCGTTCGGAGTAGAGGGGGTGGTGAGGAGAGAAAAAGAGAACTACAGATTTGTGTTAGAAAAGCAGCCGTCTTACAGATTTCAAAAGCCTTGTCTTTTCTCATTACAAAAGAGAGCAAAAGTACACTGGGGAAAAACAGAGATATGCATTTCTCCTAGAAATTATAATAATTCAAACTGATCGTTTAAATGCTATGGGGTGCCAACCCACTAGCTCCCCTCCCCTCCCCCACCATCGCTCTTCTTTGTTAATGATCTGGTAGGAACAAGAAAGGAATTTGGGAAAAGATGGGGGAAGAGACAGAGGGAACAGCGGGTGTTTGCGTTGTAAATGGATGTTTGAAAAGTTCATCACACCCCCATCCCTGAGCATGTTAAAAAATTATCAAGCAACCGTCAAAAGTTTTGCCAAAATGATGCAGTGGAGTTAATGTAGCCTACTTTGAGGTCCTCTTTTGTAACCAAACACTTACAGCTAAGGACGGGCCAGATTGAATAACCGTTGCAGTTTTTTTAAATGGGTGGTGAGGAACAGAACGGGGGGGGGGGGATGAGGCAGAGGAAAATAAAGCCAGCCAGATGCAAACTCACCCCGCCGCTGCAGTCTTAAAAAAAAGAAAAGAAAAGAAAACAGAGTCCGCTAATTCTTTTTGCTCTCAAATTATGAATTAGACAAAAGACACTGTTGCAAAGAGGACAACAGCTCTCCATGGGGTCATTATGGAACTGTTCAAAGTTGGAAGAACCCCTTCCAACGCCCCCCCAAAACACACGCACCTCCACCCACGTTAATTTAGGGATTCCATACTTTTTTCTTTTTTTTTCTTTTTTCTTTTCTTTTGCACTAACAACTTCCATGCCTGCGCTTCCATCACCAGAGGCAACAGAAAGTACATGGCTGGATAGAAAAATACTTTCTCCACCACTCACACGACACACACGCTTTGAAAGTTTAACCATCTCCTCGACTTCTCCGCGGAAATCACAAAGCACGAAGCGAGACCCAGGCTGGCAGCAAATCTGGAAACAAGGATTTGGGGGCCAGTGTGCGCTTGCATGCGTGGGGGGGGGGTGAGGGAGGGGAGAGTTGCTTCATGGGAAAGTCAGAAGGGGGCCGCAGAAAAAGAACTTGATTTTCACAGGAAAAATGTAGCAGGAGGGAGGAGGAGGATGGAAGGAAGGCAGGACGTAAAGAAGGAAGAAAAGAAGCATGAGGCACAGTTATCTATACACGTGTATCATCATTTTCACACTGGACGTCCTTAACGGGTAACAGGAAAGCAGTACAGAAAATCTTGCAAATTGGCTATTTCCAAAATACAGGAGAGGCACGGAAATTTTCCACATTGCAGCAGCGTTCCAGCAAGACAAATGCAAGTGTACAGAAGATGTTTGGCCAGATACAAATTTCTGCTTACCAGCTGTAGTCTGTTTACATGTATTAAAGTTGGGTTGCTGGTGGGGATATTGAGAAGAGCAGACCATCTCCCCTCCCCAAAAGCACCTTCTCGGTGTAGCCTTGCCCTCTTTTTCCCTCTCTTCCTATGCCTTCAAGACAAAGTCCACCCTAACAGACGACCAGGATAGTGGGAGATGGTTTGGACTGGATCTTTAAACTTAAAAAAAAATGGAGGAGGGGGAAACGGAAAAAAGAGGAAAATCAGGGCTGGTCCAGGAACTGGCTTCCCTCCCCCGGCAACTTAAAACCAAGACTTTCACAGCATCCGTGTTTCAGAGGGACCCCCTCCGGCACCAACGGGCCCCACGGGGACTGGAAAAGCCAGACATAAGCACAGACTGCCCCCAGTAATAATCCAGAACTCACCAAGCAAGCGAGAATCCTTTCCATGAATGCACGCACGCCCCTGCCCCGCACCGCAGGAAAGTCACAAATGGGGGGAGCCAGCAAGAGGTTTTAAGCCTCGGGGGGCCCCCCCCCCCCAGCTGTCCTTAATCCAACTTTTTTGGGGAAAGTTTGGAAAGCAGAAGAGAAGAGAGAAATGGATACAGCCAAGCTCTGGGGAGTGGGAGGAGCTGGGGGGGCTGGAGAAGAGGATGGGGAGGAGCTGAGAGACGGAGAAAGGGGAAAGGGAGAGGGAAGCCAGAAAGAGCGAGAGGCAGGGAGGAAGAAGAGGAGAGAGAAGCGATTCCTAGTAAACTGTAGCCCTCCCCTAATCCGACAGCTGGCTGACATTTTGGACTACAGATCCCAGCATCCCCCAACCAGGATGCTGTGACTTGTAGCTGCACTTCAGGAGTGCTCTAGCCTCCCCCCACACCTTTATCCCAGGAAAAGTTTCCAATTTAAAGCAGATCAAATCAAGGTATGTTTCAAGTAGAAAAGCAGTGGCTGTCCTTGACTCAGATGCAAGGTAGAAGGTTCCAGTTATCTGAGACAGGTGAGGGTTCTACTCTGTGCATGCTCATGCAAACTCTTGTTATTTCTATATGCTTCAAGGGGATAAAAGACTCATGTTGTTGTTGTTGGTCGCGAAGTGGTGTCCGACCCATCCCAACCCCATGGACAACATTCCTCCAGGCCTTCCTGTCCTCCACCATCCCCGGGAGTCCACTTAAGCTCATGCCAACTGCTTCCGTGACTCCATCCAGCCACCTCATTCTCTGCCGCCCCCTCCTTCTTTTGTCATCTATTGTTCCCAGCATTAGGCTCTTCTCCAGGGAGTCCTTCCTTCTCATTAGGTGGCCAGAGTGTTTCAGTTTCACCTTCAGGGTCTGGCCTTTTAAAGAGCAGTCAGGGTTGATCTCCTCTAGGATCGCCTTGTGGTCCAGGGGACTCGCAGGAGTCTCCTCCAGCACCACGATTCAAAGACCTCAATTCTTCGGTGCTCAACCTTCCTTATGGTCCAGCTTTCACAGCCATACATTGCAACTGGGAAAACCATAGCCTTGACTACACACACTTGTGTTGGCAGGGTGATGTCTCCGCTTTTTACTATGCTGTCTAGACTTGCCATAGCTTTCCTCCCCAGGAGCGTCTTTTAATTTCTTGGCTGAAGTTCCCATCTGCGGTGATCTTGGAGCCCAGGAAAATAAAATCTGTCACTACCTCCATTTCTTCCCCATCTATTTGCTCGGAAGTGAGAGGACCAGATGCCACGATCTTAGTTTTCTTAATGTTAAACTTTCAAGCCAACTTTTGCACTCTCCTCCTTCACCTGCATCAAGAGGCTCTTTAACTCCTCTTCACTTTCTGCCATTAGAGTGGTATCATCTGCATACCTGAGGTTGTTGATATTTCTCCTGGCAATCTTAATTCCAAGTGGTGATTCATCCAGCTCTGCCTTTCTCATGATGTGCTCTGCATATAAGTTAAACAGGCAGGGCGACAGTATGCAGCCTTGCCAAACTCCTTCCCCAATTTTGGACCAATCAGTTGTTCCATTTCCTCTTCTCACTGTTGCTTCTTGACCCGCATATAGGTTTCTCAAGAAACAAATAAGATGGTCTGGTACTCCCGCCTCTTAAGAACTTGCCACAATTTGTTGTGATCCACACAATAAAAGGCTTTAGCATAGTCAGTGAAGCAGAAGTAGATGTTTTTCTGGAACTCCCTAGTTTCCTCCATGATCCAGCGTATGTTGGCAATTTGATCTCTAGTTCTTCTGCCTCTTTGAAGCCCTGCCTGTACTTCTCGGTCCACATACTGCTGGAACCTAGCTTGTAGGATTTGGAGCATAACTTTGCTAGCATGTGAAATGGTACAATGGTGTGGTCTGAACATTCTTTGGCATTGCCCTTCTTTGTGATCGGAATGTAAACTGACCTTTTCCAATCCTGTGGCCACTGCTGAGTTTTCCAAATTTGCTGGCATGTTGAGTGTAGCATTTTTACTGCATTGTCATTTAAGATTTTGAATAGCTCAGCTGGAATACTGTCTCCTCCACTAGCTTTGTTGTTGCTCAGACTTCCGAAGGCCCATTTGACTTCACATTCCAGGATGTCTGGCTCGAGGTCAGTGACCACCCCATCATGGTTATCGGGGACGTTAAGCTCTTTCTTGTATAGTTCTTCTGTGTAATCTTGCCACCTCTTCTTAATCTCTTCTGCCTCTGTTAGGTCCCTGCCATTCTGGTCCTTTATCATGCCCATGTTTGCATGAAATCTTCCCTTCATATCTCCGATTTTCTTGAAGAGATCTCTGGTCCTCCCTATTCTATTGTTTTCTTCTATTTCTTTGCACTGTTCATTTAAGAAGGCATTCTAATCTCTTCTAGCTATTCTCTGGAATTCTGCATTCAATTAGGTGTATCTTCCTCTTTCTCCCTTGCCTTTCACTTCCCTTCTTTCCTCAGCTGTTTGTAAAGCTTCCTCAGCTTCCTTTTGCTTTCTTGCATTTCTTTTTCTTTGAGATGGTTTTAGTTGCTACCTCTTGTACAATGTTGCAAACTTCTGTCCATAGTTCTTCAGGCACTCTGTCTATCAGATCTAATTCCTAAAATCTATTTGTCACCTCTACTGTATATTCATCAGGGATATGATTTAGGTCACACCAGAGTGACCTAGTTCTTTTCTCTACTTTCTTCAATTTAAGCCTAAATTTTGCAACCAGAAGCTCATGATCTGAGCCACAGTCAGCTCCTGGTCTAGTTTTTACTGACTGTATAGAGCATCTCCATCTTTGGCTGCAGAGCACATAGTCAATCTGATTTCTGTGTTGACCGTCTGGTGATGTCCATGTGTAGAGTCGTCTCTTGGGTTGTTGGAAAAGAGTGTTTGCTATGACCATCATATTCTCTTGACAAAATTCTACCAGCCTGTGCCCTGCTTCATTTTGTACTCCAAGGCCAAACTTGCCCAGTATTCTGGTTATCTTTTGGCTTCCCACTTTAGCATTCCAATCCCCCATGATGATAAGGACATCATTTATTGGTGTTAATTCTAGAAGGTGTTGTAGATCTTCATAGAAGTGGTCAACTTCAGCCTCTTCAGCACCAGTGGTTGGGGCATGGACTTGGACCTTGTGATGTAGAATGGTTTGCCCTGGATTCGAACTGAGATCATTCAGTCATTTTGGAGATTGTATCCCAGTAGTGCTTTTCCTACTCTTTTATTGATTATGAAGGCTACTCCATTTCTTCAGAGGGATTCTTGCCCGCAGTAGTATACCCGATGGTCATCTGAATTAAATTCACCCATTCCTGTCCATCTAGTTCACTGATTCCCAAGATGTCGATGTTCAGTCTTGTCATCTCTTGTTTGACCACATCCAGCTTGCCTTGATTCATGGATCTTACATTCCAGGCTCCTATGGAGTACAGATCTTTGCAGCATCGGACTCTCCTTCCACAACCAGATACATCCGCAACTGAGTGTCCTTTCGGCTTTGGCCCAGTCGCTTCACTCTTTCTGGCGCTACTAGTACTAGCCCTCTGCTCTTCCCCAGTAGCATATTGAACACCTTCCGACCTGAGGGGCTCATCTTCCAGCGTTGTATCGTTTTGCCTCTTGGTACTGTCCGTGGGGTTTTCATGGCAAGGGTACTGGAGCGGGTTGCCATTTCCTTCTCCAGTGGATCACGTTTTGTCAGAGATCCCTGCTATGACCTGTCCGTCTTGGGTGGCCCTGCACGGCAGAGCTCATAGCTTCATTGCGCTACGCAAGCCCCTTCACCACGACAAGGCAGTGATCCACGATGGAGAAAAGACTCATACAAGAGGCCAAATTTGTTGTTGCTTCTGCTTTCAGTTAATAACCTTCAATTGTCCGGTTTGCAGGGGGTTAGTGTGATGACTGAACCTGGGCATTGGGAGGTGTTTAGAGATTAAACAGCCCACAGTTAACCTGGGATTTGTCGTTGGGCGTCCTGTGCATTGCACCACTTCTAAACAGCTCAATAGGCCACTTTCTATGGTGTAGTGGTCAAGAAAGCTGGGCTGAGTCTTGGCAGATCTGGATTCAAGTCCCCACTTGACCACTGGGTGCCTGTGGGCCCATCACAGACTCTCAGCCTAACCTACCTCACAGGGTTGTTATGAGGACAAGCTGCCTTGAGTTCCTTGAATGAGAAAAAGGGGCAAGACAGGAATGCAGTGTGATAAGCAGCACACCCAGAAGAATAAGCAGCCCAGAATGGCTCCATGAGGTCACTCCAAAGGCTACATTTGTGTCATCCAAACCCAGCAAGGATGGGTTGTGTGTGGTCTAAATGGTGCTCATATAAGCCATGGCTTGATGTACTGCAACATAAGAGTTGTGGAAACATCACACACCGTACCCTGCCAGATTTAGATGGCAGAACAGTCCTATTCCAAAGCTACCCTGCAAGAGCTTTAAATAAGCCACAATTGGCAGTGGTGATTGTGCAAACCAGGTTAGAGTGTCCAGGTTGAATAACCCAGGAATTGACATTACTTGGGGAGTGGTCTTCTGCCTCTTGGTCTCTCAGCCTACACTACCTCACAGGGCAGTTCAGCAGATACAATGGGCTGAGTTATAAAAAGGGGTGCAGACAGAAAAAGTGCAAAAATAATAATTTGGAGAAGATGCTGGGCACACGAGGCAACACAGAACATAGTGCTTGGCTTAATAAACAGTGCACGTTTCTTTCCATTATCACAGGGACTAGGACTTTCAAGATGCTTCTGTTCCAAAAGTACTTATTTTATTTTTTATTTTGTTAAAACATTTCTATGCCGCCCCATTCACCGAAGCCTCGGGGCGGCTCACAACATAAATCTTCAAAAAAGGAAAAAAGTCAGAAAGAGAGATGCGTACTGAGGAAGCGTGGGGCGAATCCAAAAGCCAGCTTTAAAAAATATATATTTTTGTCCCCTGTAGCCTTGGAAAAAAAGGAGGCAGGTGCTCACCTGGCCACCTAACCCACTGCAGAGGGCTGTAGCTTGCAGAAACACAGAATTCCTCAGCCACTTTGAGATGTGCCCCGTGAAGGCTTTTCTGTGCATATCAATCCAGAAGGGAGAAGATTACCTACGTCTGTCTGGCCAGCTTTCTCCAAATGGGCACCCTTAAATTAACCACGCCTCTCCGTTTTCTGGCTGCTGCGTTGTTCTAGCATCTAGATCAATGCCAGTATCACCCACAGCACGGAAACCCTATCCCACTGTTCGCCTCTTAGGACAACCACACACACTGGTTTTAAAATGGCATTTTACCTGGGTCCGCCAGTATTAATTGGCTAATGTTAACCAGCATGCTGTGAGTTGTGGTGAAAGCCATTGTGATAACACTCAGGAAGTTGGTTATACTTGTTAGTATAACAGTGTGACCAATGGGGATAGAGGAAATATTGGCAAGAGGCTAATTATTATGCTTTTCTCTCTTCTCTTCCAAAGAATTCAGACTGCATGTGGATGTCCTCTCCATTCTGGGGCGAGAGGCAGATGGAGGTCGCAAGGGGGGGGGGGTTCTTTGCGGTTTGCTTTGGGTTCTTTTCAGAGGGCTCCCCCATGCCGAAGGGGACTGCAACATGACTTGGGCTGCTTGGACCAGACCTGCAGTGCAGCCCGGGGCTCTCGGGTGCATCCGGCTGCTGTCCAGCATGCCTGGATCATGTGCTCCACCAAGCCCCCATCAAGTGCAACTGGCAGCCCATCCTTCTGCTTAGTTCCTGCTGAACTTGGCAATGTGGAGTCTAGAGCCAGGATTTGCTTTTCCCTCCTCCTCCTCCCAAATCCTCTTCCTTTGCTCCCATGCCTTTTAGGCTGCACTTTATGGAAAGGCCCCTTCTCTCTCTCTCTCTGCCCAAGTCTCTTTTGGGAGAACAGCTGGATGAAAGGGCTCGGAAAACAGTTACAGCTTCCTCCTGCCTTCTCCAGGCCGCTGCCTAAGGCAGGGAATCTGCCCTCTGGACATGCCTGCAAAGCAATTGCTGTTTCATGGGCCTGCCTCACAGCCTCAATGTGAAGATGTAATTGCAGCAGGGGGTTGTCTCCATGGGCTCTTTTGCAGGAAAGGCGGGATCTTAAATATGAACCAATCAAAAACAAGTTCAAGTAGATCAGCTCAAGCATTCACCTACTCCAGTGCGCCATTTCTGGAAGTGCTTAGTCTCACCTGCCCCTTGGGAGCATGCAAACCAGGGCACCAGAACAACAGCCAACTCATGCAGGCTGTTTCACAGCCGTTAGGGTTCCAAGATAGACTGCCTTTGGAAATGGAAGCCCTGCTTTAGTTCACAGCCACAGGGGTCCAAGAAGTCCCATTCCTGCACAGCCAGAGAGCAAGTGTGGGCCCTTTTTAGGGTACCCACCTCAAATGGGTTTCCTGCCCTGAAATGCATTTTTGTGCTTCTGCAAATGCAGGGGTGCCCCCACGCCTGAACCTGCCAAACACACCCACATGCTGTTCACAGGTGGGTCATTTCAGCGGCACAAACAAGCACCAGTAGCAGAGGGGCGGGTGATCTTGCTCATGAACCTCAAACGAGGAGGGGCCAGGCCTGGTTCTGGGACTTCTGGAGACCCAACAGTGCTGATCCATGGTGCCTACCCAAGAGCAAGAGCTATTGTCTTAACTGCAATGATAAAAGACGTATTCCCACATGCCCATGTATGTTGGTGACCCAACCTCTTTCTATCCATCCGGTGCACTAACAGAAATGTCCTGTAGGGACGCTGTTCTGCTCCAATCTCCTTCCAATCTGCACCATGGATTCATGCAGAAAGACCCAAAACGGGTTTGGGTCATTAAAGAGGAGGCACTGACCCTCACCCATACTTTATGCCTGTATTTCCCAGCCTGGTGTTCTCTGGATGTTATGACTACAACCCCCATCAGACTCAACCAGCATGGCTAGTTGATGGAAGCTGTTGTCCAAAACACCCAGAAGCCACCAGGCTGAGAAAAGAAGCAAAATGACCCCTTCTGCTTCTACAACAAGCAGCCATTGGAGCTTGGAGAAAGGAGAAAGGGACGGGCAGGGTTGCAACTTTTTGGGGAGAAAAGATTGGCCAGTCCACAGGCTTTCCTTGGACCCTGCAGAATGCTCCCTCCCAGTTCAACAGCAAAGCAACTGATTCCGTGAAACACCTCCCTCCTCTAGACTTATTCAGTGGGTTTAAAAATACCCCCTGCATCCATTCCCAACACACCTGCTCTCCACACCTTAAGTCTGCAGCCTCCTGGCCTCTTCCCAAATATTTGGGGCGGCTTCTGCATCTCTACCCATGCAGTGGAGACTGGGGAGCTGGCTGGGGCAGTGGGGGAGCAAGGACGGTGATACACAGCCAGGTAGGGCTGGGACTGCCAAGGGGTCTTCCTCCCAGGCAGCGGAGGCCGAGCAAAGGAGCAAGTGGCTGGCTAGCTGTTGCATTCTGTTCCTTGGGGGTCTTGAGCAGGAAAGAATGCCCAGTTCCACCAACAGTCTCCCTCTCTCTCTCCTCTCCCTTTGGCTGATGTCACATGGGTATCGCCAGTCACTCAAAGAATATCTCCACCAGCACCATTTCATCTGGAGTGCACTTCCCCGCACTGTGGGTGAACTTTGCTGCTCTCCCACCCCCACCACAGCAGGAGGTGGCGTTCTGCGCTCCCTTTGGGCTGACGGCCTCAAAGCTGGATGCTGGTCCAATCTACCCGGATGTCATTTGTGGCAACCTGGCTTGGCAGAGCCCGAATCCTCTATTCACTGGCTCCCACCAGGGGTAACTGGTGCCCACTGGGGCTGGCAGGGCAGTGGCAGGATTGTTCTGGGCAGAGCCAACCTCAGCGAGCTTGGCTTCGCCCCACCCTCCTCCTTTGCAAAGAAGCGAAGCGATGCATTGCAATGAACGGTGATTAAGATAATGTATGATCAAGCTTGAAAAGCAGCGTGTGGGGAGCTGGGGGGTCATTTAGGCTATTGCAGCCCACCCTCGGCTCAGTGCAAAGCATTCCTGAGAGAGGTCTGTTCAGTCTCTGGCGGAACACCTCCCAAGATGGAAAGCCCCCCATCTCCCTGGGCAAACTCCCCACCAGCACAGCATAATAGAGAATGCCAGCAGTTTCGGCCCAGTCCCAGCTCAGCCAGGAAGCTCCCAGGGAAACTCTGGGCCAGTCACAGACTCTCAGTCCAACCTACCTCACAGGGTTGTTGTTCTGAGGATAAAATAGAGTGGAGGAGGCCCTGGGTTCCTGTCCAGAACAGCAAAGGAGGGACAGGAATATAATATGATGATGACAGATGATTTTAGCACTACACCAAGTCTTCCTTTACACTCACATTTGTTTGAGATGGCAGCAACAGATTGCACGCAGAAGGGAAACCAAAGCAAGCAAATATGGGAAGCTGAAATATACCTTGTGTTAAATGTAAGAGCAGCCCT
Source organism: Varanus komodoensis (assembly GCF_004798865.1). NCBI lineage: Eukaryota > Metazoa > Chordata > Lepidosauria > Squamata > Varanidae > Varanus > Varanus komodoensis. The sequence goes on along the minus strand of NW_025336587.1, from coordinate 708,962 downwards.
GCAAAGCAGGGAGAGATCCACAACCTCCTCTCCAAACCGTGGTTGTAGCATGACATGCTGTGCCGACTCCCACTCACTTCTATCCACTCCCCCCACGTGTGGCTTAATACCCAGAACTCGGAAGGACTGCAGGAAATATGGCCAACAAGTTGGACTGCTTTTCCACCCTACTCAGAAGTAAGGAGGACTGGGTTACTCAGGAGTAAGGATGGGCAGCAGATTCCAAGAGCATCCCCAACCCAGCCCTTTTATACAGTCACGCCAAGATGATCACGAGGGCTCCTTCTGCCTCCAGTAACAATTAATCCACTGAAATCCAACATACCAGCTGGCTTTTGTTGGATTTTGTCGAGGCCCCATTGGTGAGGGTGTTCAAGGACAGGCTGGACGTGCACATGGTGGGCATGTTGTGAGTGGAGCCGGCTGGAGTCGGGGTCAGACTAGGTGGTCCGGGAGACCCCTTCTGACTCGCTCTGTTTCTGTGCTTCTGTGTTTTGCTGTTGCCACTCCAGTCCCTCAAAGTCAAACTCTCAGCTCGTTCACATACAAATAATTGTGCCCTCCCTCTTAAGTCAACAGGGAAGACCTAATGGACAAGTGGCAGTTATGGGAACTCTGGGGGAAGTGACTGTGCCATACTTGAATTATTGATCTTAAAGAAAGCAAAGGCAAATGTAGCCAAACATGTACCCTGGGGCTTTAGGAAAGCTGTTTTTAATAAACTCAGAACAATGATAAGTCCAGTGGCAAGTGACTCAAATGAGAAAAAGAGTCCAAGATGGGTGGGGATTTTTTAAAAAACGGAAATTCTAAAAGCACAATTAAAAACCATTCCAAGAAGGAAAAGAGGTAGAAAACAACAGATGAAGCCCATGTGGCTTCACAAAAAGCTTAGAGATGATCTGAAAACAAACAAGGACATGCCTGGGAAGTGGAAGGGAGGCAGGCTGCAAAGGAAGAATATAGGCAGGGATGGTGGTATGGAATTGCAGGGATGAACTGACGCTAGCGATGCAAAAAGCAACAAAGAAGGCCTTCTTCAGGATGTCCAAAATTAAGAGAGAGAGGAAAGAAATGGGTTGGGTTGGGTGGCAAAAAGTTAACAAATGACAGAGAAAAGGCAGGAGTGCTCAGTGGCAACTTGGCCCAGTCTCCTCAAAAGAAGAGCCATCCTTCCTGATGGAGGGGAAGTATGAACTGAAGGGGCCGGATGGCAGCTCAGGATTGACCAGCAAATGGTCAAGCATCACCTAATGGGGTAAATGAGTGCAAGTCTCCAGGGCCTGCTGCACTCCATCCTTGAGTCAGAAAGGAGCTTCAGGAGGAACTCTCAGAACCACTGTCTATTCTCTTGGAGAAATCCTGGAGGACAGGGGAAGCGCCCATGACTGGAGGAGGGCTAACGTTGTCTCCGTCTTTCTCTTGGAGAAA
>NW_025336587.1:691865-707431 GCF_004798865.1 Varanus komodoensis | reverse complement strand
AGGACAGGGGAAGCGCCGATGACTGGAGGAGGGCTAACGTTGTCTCCATCTTCTAGAACAGAACAGAACCAGGGCACTACAGACCAGTCAGTCTGACATCAATCCCTGGGAAAATTCTGGAGCTAACATTTGGAAAATAGCGCAGTCATTACTAGAAGCCAACATGAATTTGTCAAGAACAAATCCTGACAGACTAATCTGATTCCATTAGTGAACTGTGGGAATGCTGTGGACATAATCTATCTTGACTTCAGCAACACTATTGACAAAGTTCCCCATGAACTCCTGACTGGCAACAAGCTAAAAGCAGACTGGATGGAATGACAGTTGGATGGATCCTCAGTTGGCTGCAGAATCAGACTCAAGGGATGCTTATCAATGGCACCTTCTCAGACTGGAGAGGGTTAACAAGTGGGGTACCACAGGGTTCAGTCCTGTGCCCAGGGCTCCTCAACATTTTCATTAATGACTGGGAAGGGGAAGAGCAAGGAATGCCTATCAAATTTGCAGATGACACAGAACTGGGTGGGGTAGCACCGCTAATAGCCTGGACAACAGAAATAAGTTTCAAAATTTCCTTTCTTTTCTTTTATAACTTTTCTTTTATAACTTCTTTATATCGTTTATATTTCTTATTTATTTTATAATATTAATTTTAATTTTATATTGTTATTTTTGTATTGTATTGTATTTTATTGTGTTGTAAGCCACCCCGAGGCTTCGGCAAGGGGCGGCATAGAAATGTTCTAATAATAATAATAATAATAATAATAATAATAATAATAATAATAATATGATCTTGCTAGGTTGGAGCACCGGATTGAAAACAACAGAATGAAATTCATTCTGGATAAGGGCCAAATTCTGCACCTGGAAAAAGAAACCTAATGCATCTTTACAAGATGGAGAATACTTGGCTCAACAATATGGCCAGTGAGAAGGATCTTGGAACCATTATAGCTCACAAGATGAGAATGAGTCAACAATGTGATGGTGGCTGCTCAAAGGGCAAATGTTATATCGGGCTGCATCGCTTCCAAGTCAAGTGAGGCCTCATCTGGTGTGCAGTTTTGGGCACCCCAGTTTAAAAAGATGCAGAGAAGCTGGAAAGTGTCCGGAGGAGGGCAACAAGGATGATCCAGGGACTGGAAATGAAGCCCCGTGAGGAGGGATTGAGAGAGCTGGGCATATTCAGCCTCCAGCAGAGAAGACTGGAGATAAGAGGCTGTCACAAAGGAGGAGGCCAGGATCTCTTCTCAAGCATCCCAGAGTGCAGGACACAGAATAATGGGCTCAAGCTACAGGAATCCGGGTTTCAGGTAGATCTCTGGAAAAGCTTCTCAAGTGCTGCAGCAGTCCTGCAACAAAGCTGGTACCCCAGGGAGGTGGTGGGTTCTCTCACACTGGGGCACGCAAGGTACAACCGGACAGTCAATCGAGAGGGGTGGGTTTGGCTCTCCGGCCCCTTCCAGCTCTACTATTCTGTGATTCCACGAAGTGTGCAGACGAAGGAAGCGGGTGTTCGCCAAGGCCCTGAACTCCCTTTGTTGCTGCCATCAAGGGAAACTGGTTAACCTGCTCCAAGCAGCATAGGAAGAGCCCAGGTGGTGCAGTGGTGGAGAGTCCTGGAGCTCTGGGTTCGAGTCCCCACTCAGCCACAAGGCTCACAGGCTGACTTTGGGCCAGCCACAGACTCTCAGTCCAACCTACCTCACAGGGTGGTTATGAAGGTAAGATTGAGATTGTGCGTGTGTGAGACAGAGAGAGCCAGAATGAGAGAGGGAGTGGCTGGTCAAAAGGAAAAGATAATCACTTCCAGAAGTCACACATTTGAAAGGTCACACAAAATGTGCAAACTTCTAAGATCTCTAGACCTTTGCTGGACAAGATGCTATTAAAAAACACCTGCTCGGTCAGGGAAGGCAGCCTCAAAGACTTGGTATCTTCAATACCATCTCTCCACCCCTCACCACACACACACGTGCACAAACCTTCTCTACTCTGGGAAGAGACCTGGCATTCATAATGGCTTGGACATTTTGCACAACCTCCGAGTTCCCTTGTGAAAGCGTCTGGCCCTTTATTTAAACAAGGTGATTATTTCCCCTGCATTCATTCTGCACTGCTGCGATCCACAGATCTTTGTCGGAATGCAGCAGAATAGCTGTGCAACTGGGAGAGCCTCTTTCTCAGAGAGAGATGCACTCAAACGGATGGCCAAGCAGCGCAGGGGCTTTATGCCCTGTGTTCCAAGCGCCCTGCATTTCCGTGCGCCACTTGTGAACAGATGTATTTCATCTGCAAAGTACATTTGGTCTTCTGCCCACCCACCACTCCCTCCCTGCAACCTGGAAGTGGGGCTCTCAGTGGGAAATGCCTTGCAAGGGCGAGCCTCGGCCATGCTGCTCTCTTGCAGTTGTTGTTGTTGTTAGTCGCGGTGGTGTCTGACCCATCCCAACCTCATGGACAACACTCCTCCAGGCCCTCCTGTCCTCCACCATCCCCCAGAGTCCACCCAAGCTCAGGCCCACTGCCCCAGTGACCCCATCCAGCCACCTCATCCTCTGCCATCCCCTTCTTCTTCTGCCATCGATTGCTCCCAGCATTAGGCTCTTCTCCAGGGAGTCCTTCCTTCTCATTAGATGGCCAAAGTATTTGAGCTTCGGCTTCAGGATCTGGCCTTCTAAAGAGCAGTCAGGGTTGATCTCCTCTAGGACTGACCGGTTTGATCGCCTTGCGGTCCAAGGGACTTGCAGGAGTCTCCTCCAGCACCACAATCCAAAGGCCTCTGTTCTTCGGCGCTCAGCCTTCCTTATGGTCCAGCTTTCACAGCCATACATTGCAACTGGGAAAACGATAGCCTTGACTATATGCACTCTTGTTGGCAGGGTGATGTCTCTGCTTTTTACTATGCTGTCTAGATTTGCCATAGCTTTCCTCCCCAGGAGCAAGCGTCTTTTAATTTCTTGGCTGAAGTTCCCATGAGCAGCAGAGCAGCAGAGGCACAGGCTGGGAGAGAGCGCTGAGTGGCCAGGGGACTGGCGAAGGCAAGGGAGGGGCTGGGCAGGGGAGCAGAGGGCCAAGAGCTGCAGAGCAGAAGGGGGTGGGGCCAGAGGGACCAGGAGGGAGCAGGGGGCGGGGCCACCGGCCGGAGGGACTGATAAGGCCGCGCTTGGCCACTGCAAGCCCTTTTGGCTCTGGCCTCTTGGCGTCAATGCTTGTCTGCATCCTGTGGCTGTGGTTCAGGCTGTCCGGGGACTCCCTTTCCTGAGACACAGAGGTTTATTTGTTCGTTTCTTTGTTTTTGTGCTATGCTTTGGTTTGTTTTTCTTCCAATTTAAATTTAAGTTTATTTTATCCTTGTGTGTGTGTGCGAGTGGGAGAACTGGGTGAATGAGAGGAACTGCAGAGCTAACAAGGCAGGGGACCAAGGCAAGGCTCGGAAGGGATCCCGATGGCAGGCCAGGAGGTGGCCTTGGCGGGAGTCACGGGTGTTGCTGTCCACTGAGAGTGCTGCGACATGTTCGCCCTTCTCCCCCGGGAAAGGCACGGATACACTTGCCCTCGGTGAAGCTGGTGGCCCTCCTGGAGGAGGAGGTGAGGTGCCCAAGGGCTGAGAGAGGCCTCCAGACCCCCCGGGAGCAGTCCCCCTCTGGACAGAGGGTTGAGGGAGAGGCCACGGGAGGAGCAGCCCCAGAGACATGGAGGCATGTCACCCACAGGAGGAGGAGGCCAGCACAGCCTCCTCCTTCCCTGGTGCCTATCTGCAGCTGGAAGCAACTTCTCTCCGCTTGGGGAGGCTGGGGCTGATGAGGCCTCGGGGGACCAGCAGGACCCCCAGCCTGGGACGTCAGGCGGCAAGGGGGCCGCTGCAGGAGAGGCGAAGGCCGGGGCATGGCCGCCCACCACCACCGGGAAGACACGGTGGCAGGTGATTGTTGTTGGGGACTCCCTGCTGAGGGGCACTGAGGAGGCGGTGTGCTGCCCTGACCCCGAGGCAAGGGAGGTTTGCTGCCTGCCGGGCGCACGCATCCGGCACGTGATGGACAGAGGGGAGCGTCCTGTTCGCTCCGGGGGTCACCAGCCGCTCCTGGTGATCCATGTGGGCACAAACAATGTGGCCAGGCAGAGGGTGGGCAGGATCACCAGGGACTTCAAGGCCTTGAGAAAGAAACTCGGAGAGCTAAAGGCCCAAGTGGCCTTCTCGTCGATCTTACCAGTCCGGGGATTTGGGCCAGGCAGGGCCTCCTAGGTGAACAACTGGCTTAGGGTGTGGTGCCAGAAGGAACGCTTCGGGTTCCTTGACCATGGCACCCGGTTTCTTGCCAATGGACGGGTTACACCTCATGAGGATGGGGAAAAGGTCCTTTGGAGATGCTCTAGTGAACTTCGTCTGGAAGACTTTAAAGTGACCCCGGGGGGCGGGGGGGTTCAGGCCCCCCAGTAACGTGTCTGCACTGTGGGGGGGAGGTTCAGGGCTCTGGGAGCAGGGTCTCAGAGTTACTGCAGGGACCGACAGGACTCCTTCAGAGAGGGGCCAGGTATCAGGGAGGATGGGAGGCAGGAGGAGGCTGGGGACTCCAAGGAAAGGAAGCGGTGGGAAGGAGTTGAGGTGCACGTATACCAATGCTAGGAGCAAGGGTAACAAGCAGGAAGAGCTGGAAGCTCTCCTGGGAAGAGGAGGGTCTGATCTGGTGGGAATCACAGAAACTTGGTGGGATGAAAGGCAAGTCTGGAATGTAAACATAGAGGGGTATCACCTTTTTAGAAAGGACAGGAAGGGAAAGAGGGGTGGGGGCGTAGCTTTATACGTCAGGGAAGGGATAGGATGCAGTGAGATAGGATGCAGCGCAGATGGGGATTCGGTAGAGGCAGTCTGGGTGAAACTTAGGGTTTTTGACAGGGAAAGAGACAGGACAGTGGGGGTATGTTATCGCCCTCCAGGTCAACTTGAGATGCTGGATGATGTCCTGACAGACCAGATTCTAAGGATATCTCAGGGGAGAGACAGTAATTATGGGAAACTTCAATCTCCCGGATATTAGTTGGGAGACTCACTCAGCGGTGACAGCCAGGTCACGTCACTTCCTAGAAGCTATAGAGGGAGGGTTTTCCACACAGAGGGTCCGAGAGGCGACGAGGGGGGGAAACATCCTTGACTTGGTCTTGACCAATAGGGAGAAGCTGATAGATGAAGTACAGATTAGGGGAGCTCTGGATGCAAGTGATCACTCCATCCTTTGCTTTGAGATCAGGGGACTGGGGACGTGCAGCAGGTCGAGCACTAGAAGCTGGGACTTCAAGAGGGCCAACTTTGGCCACTGAAGGTCAGACTGGGCAAAGCCTCCTGGGATGGGTTACTGGAAGGCAAGCGAGTTGAGGCGGGGTGGGTGGCACTCAAAATGGAGGTTTTGGAGGCGCAAGCCTTGACGATACCTCTAGTCAGTAAGGTGGGGAGGCGGAGGAGAGGCCGCCATGGATGCAAAAGGAGGTGGTTAGAGGGATTAGACGAAAGAGGAACCTCCGCAGGAAATGGGCACTGGGGCAAATAGACAAAAGGGTATACGGGGAGGAGGAGGCGCGTTGCAGAAGGATTCTTCGCAAGGCTAAGGCTGATTACAAGCTGAGACTTGCCAAGAATATCAAGAGCAACAAAAAGGGCTTCTATCAGCATGTAAATAGGAAAAGGAAGGGGAGACAATTGGTGGGACCACTAAATAAGGAGGAAGGAGATCCAGTGACTGATATGAGGGAACAGGCACAGATGCTAAATGACTGTTTTGCCTCTGTGTTCTCCCCAAAGCAGGACGGGGGATATCCGCATAGGAGATTAGATGAGGCTGGGGAGTTAGGGGCACAGATTAGAGTCACCCCCCTTGAAGTCGAGGGGCTCCTCAGGGCATTGGATATTACAAGGGCACCAGGCCCTGACGGGTTACACCCGAGAATACTTAGAGAGTTGGTTCTCTCATGCCCGCTGGCCTCCGTTTTTGAGACCTCGTGGAGAATGGGTGAAGTTCCAGAGGACTGGAGGGTGGCTTCAGTGGTCCCAAATTTCAAAAAGGGTAGTAGAAAGGACATGGGGAATTGTAGACCTATTAGCCTTACGTTCATTGTAGGAAAAACAATGGAAAGGCTCATAATAAAGAGAGATCTAGTGTTGCTAGATAGGGAAGGGAGGCTAACAGACACACAACACGGCTCCCACAAAAACAGGTCCTGCCAGACAAACCTTGTGGAATTCTATGACAAGGTTTCAAGATGGCTGGATGGAGGGGATGCAGTGCATGTGGTATACCTAGATTTCAGCAAGGCCTTTGACAAAGTGCCCCATGATATCCTGGTGGAGAAACTGAGCAGTTTTGGGATACACCAAAGCACTGTCTGGTGGATTAGGGCATGGTTGACTGACCGAAAGCAGAAAGTTACTATTAGCGGGAAATCATCGGGATGGCGGCCAGTGACAAGCAGGGTCCCCCAGGGCTCTGTTCGGGGGCGATCCTGTTTAATCTTTTCATTAACGACATGGAAGAAGGGGTGAACAGTCTGCTGATCAAATTCGCAGACGACACTAAAGCTGGAGCAGTGCCCACAACTGAGGAGCAGGTACTCCAGATCCAAAAGGTTCTGGACAGACTATGGAAGTGGGCAGGAGACAACAGGATGGCGTTCAATGTGGGTAAGTGCAAGGTCTTGCACTTGGGGCATGGGAATGGGTGTCATAAGTACAGGTTAGGGGACAAGTGGCTGGAGAGCAGCACTTGTGAAAGGGACCTCGGGGTGCTGGTTGGCTGCAGGCTGAACATGAGCCAGCAGTGGGATGCGGTGGCCAAGAGGGCGAATGCCACCCTTGGTTGCATAGCCAGAAGTGTGGCTTCTAGATCAAGAGAGGTTTTACTATCATTCTATACGACTCTGGTGTGCCTACAACTGGAATATTGTGCTCAGTTTTGGGCCCCTCATTACAGAAAGGATATAGCCAGGTTAGAGTCAGTGCAGCGTAGGGCCACAAGGTTGGTGGCCGTTTTGCAGGGGATACTGTATGAGGTGGGACTGAGGGAACTGGGCCTCTTCAGCCTGGAGAAGACTCAGAGGGGATCTGTTGGCGACATACAGGTGTGTGAGGGGTGTCACACGGAGGTGGGGAGAGACCTGTTCTCCCCTGCAGAGGAAGGCAGGACGCGCTCCAACAGAGCAAAGCTCAGGGAACCCAGGTTCTATTTGGATGCCAGGAAGCAATTCCTGACAGTCAAGACCCTGAGGGTGTGGAATGGGCTTCCACGAGAGGTTATTGAGGCCCCATCGGTGTGGGTGTTCAAGGATACGCTGGACGTCCACATGGTGGGCATGTCGTGAGCAGGGCTGGCTGGTGCGGGAGGTCAGACTGGATGGCCTGGGAGACCCCGTCTGACTTGCTCTGTTTCTATGTTTCTATGTATTTGCCAGGAAGTGATATGACCGGATGCCATGATCTTAGTTTTCTTAATGTTCACTTTCAAGCCAACTTTTGCACTCTCCTCCTTCACCCGCATCAAGAGGCTCTTTAGTTCCTCTTCACTTTCTGCCATTAGAGTGGTATCATCTGCATACCTGAGGTTGTTGATATTTCTCCTGGCAATCTTAATTCCAAGTAGTGATTCATCCAGCTCTGCCTTTCTCATGATGTGCTCTGCATATAAGTTAAATAGGCAGGGTGACAGTATACAGCCTTGCCGAACTCCTTTCTCAATTTTGAACCAATCAGTGGTTCCGTGCCCAGTTCTCACTGTTACTTCTTGACCCACATACAGGTTTCTCAAGAGACAAATAGGATGGTCTGGTATTCCCATCTCTTTAAGAACTTGCCACAATTTGTTGTGATCTACACAATCAAAGGCTTTCGCATAGTCAATGAAGCAGAAGTAGATGTTTTTCTGGAACTCCCTAGTTTCCTCCATGATCCAGCGTATGTTGGCAATTTGATCTCTAGTTCTTCTGCCTCTTCGAAGCCCTGCCTGTACTTCTTGGTCCACATACTGCTGGAGCCTGGCTTGTAGAATTTGGAGCATAACTTTGCTAGCATGTGAAATAAGTGCAATGATGTGGTGGTTTGAACATTCTTTGGCATTGCCCTTCATTGGAATTGGAATGTAAACTGACCTTTTCCAATCCTGTGGCCACTGCTGAGTTTTCCAAATTTGCTGGCATGTTGAGTGTAGCACTTTTACTGCATCGTTTTTTAAGATTTTGAATAGCTCAGCTGGAATACTGTCTCCTCCACTAGCTTTGTTATTGCTCAGGCTTCCTAAGGCCCATTTGGCTTCACATTCCAGGATGTCTGGCTCGAGGTCAGTGACCACCCCATCATGGTTATCGGGGACATTAAACTCTTTCTTGTATAGTTCCTTTGTGTAATCTTACCACCTCTTCTTAATCTCTTCTGCCTCTGTTAGGTCCTTGCCATTCTGGTCCTTTATCATGCCCATGTTTGCATGAAATCTTCCCTTCATATCTCCAATTTTCTTGAAGAGATCTCTGGTCCTCCCTATTCTATTGTTTTCTTCTATTTCTTTGCACTGTTCATTTAAGAAGGCATTCTTATCTCTTCTAGCTATTCTCTGGAATTCTGCATTCAATTGGGTATATCTTTCTCTTTCTCCCTTGCCTTTCACTTCCCTTCTTTCCTCAGCTGTTTGTAAAGCTTCCTCAGACAGCCATTTTGCTTTCTTGCATTTCTTTTTCTTTTGGATGGTTTTAGTTGCTACCTCTTGTACAATGTTGTGAACCTTCGTCCATAGTTCTTCAGGCACTCTGTCTATCAGATCTAATTCCTAAAATCTATTTGTCACCTCTACTGTATATTCATCAGGGATATGATTTAGGTCATACCTGAGTGGCCTAGTGCTTTTCCCTACTTTCTTCAATTTAAGCCTAAATTTTGCAACCAGAAGCTCATGATCTGAGCCACAGTCAGCTCCTGGTCTAGTTTTTACTGACTGTATAGAGTTTCCCCATCTTTGGCTGCAGAGCACATAGTCAATCTGATTTCTGTGTTGACCGTCTGGTGATGTCCATGTGTAGAGTCGTCTCTTGAGTTGTTGAAAAAGAGTGTTTGCTCTGACCATTGTATTCTCTTGACACAATTCTACCAGCCTGTGCCCTGCTTCCAAGGCCAAACTTGCCTGTTTTTCCGGTTATTTTCTGGCTTCCTGATTTAGCATTCCAATCCCCCATGATGATAAGGACATCATTTTTTGGTGTTATTTCTAGAAGGTGTTGTAGGCCTTCATAAAACCCGTCAACTTCAGCCTCTTCAGCACCAGTGGCTGGGGCACAGACTTGAACTACTGTGATGTTGAATAGTTTGCCTTGGATTTGAACTGAGATCCTGCTGTAATTTTGGAGATTGTATCCCAGTTCTGCTTTTATTGACTATGAAGGTTACTCCATTTCTTCTGAGGGATTCTTGCCCACAGTAGGATACCTGATGGTCATCTGAATTAAATTCACCCATTCCTGTCCATTTTAGTTCACCGATTCCCAAGATGTCGATGTTCAGTCTTGTCATCTCTTGTTTGACCACATCCAGCTTGCCTTGATTCATGGATCTTACATTCCAGGTTCCTGTGGAGTATAGATCTTTGCAGCATCGGACTCTCCTTTCACCACCAGATACATCTGCAACTGAGTGTCCTTTCGGCTTTGACCCAGTCGCTTCATTCTTTCCAGCACCACTCATACTAGCCCTCTGCTCTTCCCCAGTAGCACACTGGACACCTCCTGACCTGAGGGGCTCATCTTCCAGCGTCGTATTGTTTTGCCCTTTGGTACTGTCCATGGGGTTTTCATGGCACGGGTACTGGAGTGGGTTGCCATTTCCTTCTCCAGTGGAGCTTGCAGTTACTCGTGGCCAAATGCATTCATTCATCTGCTGATTTTGTTTCGCAACAGCCTGTCTCCTACTGTTCCAAGGACCAAAGAGGATGATTTGAATATCTTTGGGGGGAAAGTGAATCACTGAAAAAGTCCTATGGATCCTAGAGCCTGCCAGGGTGGCCAAAGGGTTTTCTGGAGGTTGGAGAAAGCAGCAACTGAGTAGCAATCCCCCTTCACCCCACAGCTGGCACAGAAATATCTGTGCTAGTGGTGTCTCCAAGATCATAGCAGGGACCTCATGGATGGGGTCTAGGCCTGCCTTCCCCAACCTGGTGGCTTCCAGGCATGTTTGGACTTCAGCACCCAGAATTCCCCGTCAGTGGCAGTACTGGATGGGAATTCTGGGAGTTGCAGTTGCAGTCCAAATGCCTCTGAAGGCTACCAGGCTGGGGAAGGCTGATCTAAGAGATGTTCCAGAGTAAGGTGGACAACAGGTGCCTGGAGACACTAAATATTGTAGCTCGATACCTCAAACTACTTTCCCTGCATTCTAATACATGCTGCGTTTGGGAACTGGAAGGAGCATGGAGTTGACCTTCAACTCCACACCCCTTCTGCCCAGCACTGGATGCCCACGACTGTCCAGGCGGGGTGGTTGCAGGCACCTGGGCTGGGCACACCCTAAATGCATCCAAATGAATCTCATCCAGCATGGGAAGAAGAGCAGCTGCAGTCCATCACAGCATCCAGATGTGCACAATGAGTTTTGGGCCTGCCCTGACAAGGCTAGCTAAACTCCCCCTTTCCCATGCAAGTTGACCGGGTTGCACAACTCCAGAAAGGGGCCCTTCTCTTACTGCTGCCACCATCAGGGCGTGGTGTTTGGAGATGCAAGGTGGCCCCTCCCAGGAGCCAACAGAGCTCGCTACCCCTGGCTGGGCCCCCTGTCCTTCCCCCAGTGCGCAAAGTATATTCATTTAGGCAGGTGTGCACGTTGGTCTGTCACTTGGGTGCCATTTCTTGCTTGTGCGCTTGTGTCTTTGGTAGGCTTTTGGCATTCTCGGGCTTTGTCCCATGCTTGTCTGAACTATGTTTTCACTTTAAAGGTTCGTCCTTCGGGATTTTTGCCACCATCAGCACTGTGGGAGAAGGACAAGGAAGAAATCAACCCATGCTTTCTCCCGCCCTGAATGGCTAACGGCTCTCTGGTGTTTCAGACCGCAGTTTTTCGCAGCAGTACCAGGAGGTGCCGAGGACTGAACTGGGCAGGTTTGCATGCAAAGCAGGGCCCCTGCAGCCGAGCGCCGGGCCTTGAATTGGTACTTGCGTCAAGTACCAGTGAGATGCCGCACAGCACTGGGAGCCTATTATATCCATGCTGAAAGATCTGGAACTTGCTTACTAGGGGCAATTCAAAGTGGTGGCTCAATGCCATAAAAAGCTTAGGGCCAGACGGGATCTCTTCTTTTGGGATGCAGCTGCCTGCGCATTAAAATCTGCAGGAGAGGCCCTTTTGAGATCCGTGTGTCCCAGAGAGCCACTAGTTGGGCAGGTGCGAAACAGCTTCTCCTGTCTTGCTCCCTCACTGCGGACTGGGCGCCCCCCGCCCGCCCGCCCCGGGACTATGGTCAGGCCCTGCTCCCTTGCCCTTTAGAAAGGGGGCAGAGCTTCCTTTCCATTTGGCCTTTTCAAATGCTTTTACTGTTCCAAGGCTTTTGTTCACATTGTTTTCAGGCTGTACAGCTTTCAGCAATCGCCTCCCTCAGTGGCTTTTTATCTGGCTCTTACTCTGCATTCGTATTCTGCTGCTTTTGTGCCTCATGTGAGGAACCCAGGGCACCTTAAGGGTCTTTTATCCTTACAACAACCCTGTGAGGGAGATTAGCCCAAGAACTGGGAACTTGCCCAAAGTCAGCTGATGAACTTCAGAAAGGAGTGGGCGCTTGAACCTGAAACCCCCAAATGCCAATCTAATGCCCTAACCATTAAGAAATACTGCCTCTCAACCTGCACACATGTGCGCGTGCACATACACACACATCGAGAAAGCAATATATTTCGGTGCCTGGCCCCAGCAGGGAGAGACGTGGCCAGACCAACCAAATCAAATACAGAAAATCACGTGGAGGCTGAAATCTAGGGATATTTTTGCCCCAGATCCACAGATGCACGTTCATGGACAGACACCCCATTGCGCAGAGGATGGGACCCCCCCCCCCCGGCCAGCTCCGCTCCTGGCGATTTAGGAGCAATTCCTCACGCACACGCAATATCGCGATGCCATGTATTACGGCTGTCCTGGTTAAGTCTCTCAATCTGCTTCAGTAATACAGAGAATCGAGAAGGCTAGCTTGGCCGAATCCCACCTCGCTGAGGCCAGATTAAAGCAGATGATCCGAGCTTTGTGGCTCCCACAATCCGAGAGAGGGTCAAAGGTAGCGCACAAGAAGAGCCGTGGAGGCAGACATGCGGCGGGTATTTGGGGGGCTGTCACGGCTCTCTCCGTTGGCTTTCTGCCCCAACATCACTGCACAATCCCCATCCACACGGAGCTGTGGGTGCCCAAGGCCCTGAACGCCCGTCCCCAGGCCCCAAGCTGTGGGCAAGCTCAGTTGTTCAGCATCATTCTCCCTCCTTCTACCCCCGTGTGTGTACGCGTGTGTGTTGGAGGGGTGGGCAGATCCGTCCTCGGGGTGGGGGGGAGGATGCGAGGGCACCTGCCCTCCCTCCCTGCCTCCCTCCAAGCAGACAGTGTTCAGAGAGCTGCAGGGGGAGTACTGATGGCAGAGAAGCTAAGGAATGAAAGGATATGTGGGAGAGGAGGAGGAGGAGGGAGAGAGGAAGGCCATGAGCAGGAGGAGAGAGCAAAGGGCAGGCAGGCAGGGGGAGAAACGAAAAAATCTGGGAGGAGAGGAGAGGGAAAAGGCCTGTGTAGCATCCACCCGCCCCGCCCCCCTGCACATAACTGTGTGAGGGAAGCCACTCTTGGAGGCCGCAGGAAGCTGGAGGGTGAGGGGCCCACCGCAGCCCACTGCTCGCCCATGCGACCCTCCCCTGAAGTATGTACATCACTGGCTCGGATTCATTCTGCTTTTGCGCCCCAGGGAGCCCAAGCCCCGACTCTCTCGGCCAGGCTCTCCCTGTTGTGAAACGGGGATAAAGTAACTGACCAACATGGGATGGGGGCAGAGGGGAGGATGAGGAAAAGGAGGGGATTCAAAGCACTCCACATCTTCGGCCTGTAGTTCCCACGGTGCCCAAGCCCTGCCTTGACGGGTGAGGCTGATAGGAGTCGGGGTCTGGGAGGCACTAAGTTGTGGAAGGCTGGGCAAGATGGTTTCTAGCATTCTTTCTCACTAGCTGATAGTAATTCTTGGCCTTATTATTCCACAGGTGGTGAATTCAGCCCTGAAGTAGCTGAAAGAGAGAAAAGTTCAAGCGTTCTTGGACGGAAGCACCCAGTAACATTCCTAGGCAGCGAGACAGTTCCACTGCGCTTTCAGCTTCACAGCATCCCGCTTATCTCTCTGCCTTAAGCACAGCAACCATTTTTTAAAAAATTAAGCTAAGCAGCGTTATTAGACTTATATTAGCTGCTTAAAGGTTCACTAGATCTGTTATCTCTGAATTGGAGTTAGTTATGAAATTCCATCTTTTTTGGTTAGGTTTGGGCCTTAATTAATTTCCCAGGAGAAAACCTTTTAAAGTTATTATGCGAAAAGAAAAAAGGAAAGAAAAATGCAAAGATCGTTTTTTGAGGAGAACGTTACTTCTTTCCTTCCCCCTCCCCTCATTTTCTTTCGTTGCTCATGAACTGCAGTGTGTATGTTGGAATTGCTGCAAACTGGATACAACCTTCTCTTCTGATCACTGCATTCTTTGCTTTGAGATCAGGGGACTGGGGACGTGCAGCAGGTCGAGCACTAGAAGCTGGGACTTCAAGAGGGCCACCTTTGGCCATTGAAGGCCAGGCTGGGGAAAGTCTCCTGGGATGGGTTACTGGAAGGCAAGCGAGTTGAGGTGGGGTGGCTGGCACTCAAAAGGGAGGTTTTGGAGGCACAAGCCTTGACGATACCTCTAGTCAGTAAGGTGGGGAGGTGGAGGAGAGGCCGCCATGGATGCAAAAGGAGGTGGTTAGAGGGATTAGACGAAAGAGGAACCTCTGTAGGAAATGGCTACTCGGGGAAATAGACAAAAGGGTATACCGGGAGGAGGAGGCCCGTTGCAGGAGGGTTCTTCACAAGGCTAAGGCTGATTATGAGCTAAGACTTGCCAAGAATGTCAAGAGCAACAAAAAGGGCTTCTTTCAGCATGTAAATAGGAAGAGGGAGACAGGTATTGGGACCGCTAAAAAAGGAGGAAGGTGATCCAGTGAATGATACAAGGGAACAGGCACAGATGCTTAATTTATTTATTCATTTATTCATTTGATTTATATTGTGCCTTTTTCCTACAAGGGCTCAAGGCAGTTTACATCTCCTCCTCCAGCTTATCCTCGAAACAACAGCCCTGTGAGGTAGGTTGGGCTGAGAGTCTGTGACTGGCCCAAAGTCACCCAGTTGGCTCCATGGCTGAGCGGGGACTAGAACCCAGATTGTCTGAGTCCCAGTCCCGTGCTCTTAACCACAACACGACACTAAATGCCTATTTTGTCTCTGTGTTCTCCCCAAGGCAGGACGGGGAAGATCAGCATGGAGATTAGATGAGACTGGGGACTTAGGGGCACAGATTAGAGTCACCCCCCCCCATTGAAGTCGAGGAGCTCCTCAGGGCATTGGATGTTACAAAGGTGCCAGGCCCTGACGGGTTACATTCGAGAATACTTAGAGTTAGAAGGGGTTCTCTCACGCCCGCTGGCCTCCATTTTTGAGGCCTCATGGAGAACGGGTGAAGTTCCAGAGGGCTGGAGGGTGGCATCAGTGGTCCCAATTTTCAAAAAGGGTAGTAGAAAGGACATGGGGAATTACAGACCTGTTAGCCTAACATCCATTATAGGAAAAACAATGGAAAGGCTCATAATAGGGAGAGATCTAGTGATGCTAGATAGGGAAGGGAGGCTGACAGGCACACAACACGGCTTCCACAAAAACAGGTCCTGCCAGACAAACCTTGTGGAATTATGACAAGGTTTTGAGATGGCTGGATGGAGGGGATGCAGTGCATGTGGTATACCTAGATTTCAGCAAGGCCTTTGACAAAGTGCCCCATGATATCCTGGTGGAGAAACTGAGGAGTTTGGGGATACACCAAAGCACTGTCTGGTGGATTAGGGCATGGTTGACTGACCAAAAGCAGGGGGTAACCATTAGTGGGGAATCATCGGGATGGTGGCCAGTGACAAGCGGGGTCCCCAGGGCTCTGTCCTGGGGCCGATCCTGTTTAATCTTTTCATTGACGACATGGAAGAAGGGGTGAACAGTCTGCTGATCAAACTTGCAGACGATACTAAAACTGGAGCGGTGGCCACAACTGAGGAGCAGGTACTCCAGATCCAAAAGGATCTGGACAGACTATGGAAGTGGGCAGGAGACAACAGGATGGCGTTAAATGTGGATAAGTGCAAGGTCTTGCACTTGGGGCATGGGAATGGGTGTCATAAGTACAGGTTGGGTGACAAGTGGCTGGAGAGCAGCACTTGTGAAAGGGACCTTGGGGTGCTGGTCAACTGCAGGCTGAACATGAGCCAGCCGTGTGATGCGGTGGTCAAGAGG